>NW_007579509.1:73706-77333 GCF_000690725.1 Stegastes partitus | reverse complement strand
GCAATAATTGGACTTGGATGCCTGAGGTGGACACAAACACGACTGACGCGAATGCTAATGTTGCTCCGTTCATGATGGATGTGTCAACAGGCAGTGTTTGTTTTCATGTGTCATTGTTGTTTACAGCTTGTTTTGCTGCCCCTAAGCAGTAAAGAAAAAAAAATCTAACACTGTGTTCCAACTTGACCAATACTCTTCGTCACCCTGTGGATTATGTAAGCTTAAAAAGATGAACCAGGATATTTTATTTGCACAGAAGATGTATTCAGAGTCCCTCACTGGTTGTTGATTAAAACTTATCTCTATGTGTCAGAGTTACAGATTTTAAGTTTATGAAAATAATCCCTTCCTGCCTTAAAATAACGTAACTGGAAACCAATTCTGAAGAAGAACAATGATGGAGAAAGTTCCATAGATATGTATAATAAAGGCTAGATGTCTCGTCCACACTGCCGGCCAATGGAATCGCACGACCACACTGGCGGCCATCTTGGTACGGTCGGCTCGCTCACCCATAACATTGCGTTGTAGTGGTGTGTGTACTTTTTAAACAACCATAACTTGCTCAATTTTCTACTGATTTTCAAACGATTTGGTTTGTTATAAACGTCAGAGGCGTAGTTATGACACTGCACTCACTCTCACGGCCAGCAACAATTAGTATTTTAATTATTTTGTTTTTTATTTGTGTTTTTGTCATTTGAATTGTAGCCACATTTGTAAGAAGCCAAACCGTTTGTAAATCCGTCAAGATTTCAGCGAGATGAGAGTGTTTACGTTGGTGCAGATCACTCACCTTCCTTCAGGTTCTGCCAGAGAGCTTCCCTGAATCAAGATGGCTGAACAGTGATGCCGTTCGAAACGCCGCCTTAAGACATTTAGCCTTTATTATACATATCTATGGAAAGTTCCATCCTGCAAGTCTGAATCTGTGTATTAGAGACTGCCATCAGTGCCCTGCAGATAGAAATGTTCATCTGTGGGGTTGACTGCTTATTGATTTGTCTTCTAGCATTTAGAAAACACCATATGGGCATGTTAAGTTAGTGAAAAGCTGGATTTTCATCAGAACTACAGGCATCAGCCAGACATCTAGCGTACAGTTCAGTGTTATAAGGATGTGCGTTTTAATTCTGTGTACCTGACAGACTGGAAGCTCGTGTGTGCCAAGTTATAAAAGTAAAGGTCACTCACTTGGCATCAGTGAATGTTAAAAATCTGATATTCATGCTGTACAAGTTAGAAAACAAATAGTTGCACAGTTTGGCTATTTGTTTTGTGATTTTGGGACCAGGTGTCACAAAACATCCCTCCATAACCAATCCGTCTCTGGAGGATGAATGTAATGGTACTATGAGTTTTCTGATTTCACATTTCGGGACCAAAGTAGGGGGGAAAACAACAACAACTAACTGACTGTTAATGGAAACACAGAGCTAGAGGTGAATAAATATCAACAGAATAACAGAAAACAGTGAAGGGCAGTACAGTCTGGTTGGTGATGGTGATGTCATCCGTTTAGCTGTCCTTAATCTTCCTGTTTATCATTCATCATGCGCCGCACGGTGCAGGTGGATATCGAGGTTTTCTCACGTCTCATTGTATGAATTTCCTCGGCTTGCTTTTCTCACTCTGCATCCATTCCTCTGAATTTCATTCACATCCTCATGCACTGTGTGTTTTTTTTTTATTATTATTATTGTGCAGGCTCTGAAGAATATTGCCGCCATCAGCCTGGCTATCAATTACCCCAATAAATCCACCAAGCTACTCAACGTGTCCCCGTGAGAGGTCCACAGAGGAAGACGAGGGGAGCAACGCGAAGGGGACGCATCCTGACTCAGCTGGTTCGGTCTGAGCGCAGAGTGGAGGGAGGAACACCTCTCTTACCATCTCTTCTAACAGGACCCCTTCCTCTCTCTCTCTCTCTCTCTCTCCCTCTCTCTCTTTCTCCACGCCAGTAACTCTGCAGCACTGTGGACATGAGCTGTGGGGGGGCGGGGGGAGGACTCAAAGAGCACTTTCCACACGTATTCACAATCCTTTTTGCCTTAGGTGAATCCAGTATATCAGCATGTGCATTCACTCAAACAGGAACAGGTCTATTTCTTTCTTCTTCTTTTTTTAAGTTTTTACTTGAAGATGCTGTGCTAAAGGACAATGAAGTGTGCCAAATTTGAAACCTTCAAGGGGAAGTATATTCCTTTTTTTTTTTTTTTTTTTTCTTTCTCCTGCCTTTTTTCCTTCCTAAACAGCAGCCACTCTGGGTTACATAGTTGATCATGGTGAAAACAGGTCACCTTGGCAACTTGCATGTCTCAGTGGACATGTAGAGCATCCTAAAAATACTGTCCAGGACATTGGAGTCTCATTAGTCACCACAGAGAGAAAGTAATGACCTACTAGCTCATTCCAATCCTTCTTTCCTTGCTGCCTTCTTTAGTCCCTTCTTCCTCGTAACCTTCTATCCTTCTTAACTTTTCAGACGACAGATGATGGTGTTTTTAGGGTTCTCGTTGAAGGGGTAGGATCAGTATATCGAGGAAATAAGAGCGGCTGCACAGTGGCGGCGGCGGCGCGCTCGAGCTGAACAGCGATACTCAGAATAGCCATAGTCTTTGCATAGGATGGGAAGGACAATAAAGCTAACATTACAGCTGAGGGAAAACTGTGATATATACTATTGCAATGCATTCCTCCGTGTTATTCTGTGACGGTGTCGAAGTATTTTCACTTTACTATTAGTAGTTAATGAATGAAAGACCATTATGATGTCAAACGATGTTCATGGAAAATGAATAACAGCAAAAAAAAAAAAAAAAACGTCACTGAGAAACGCCGAATCTCTTAAAGGCCTTCAGTTTTATCCACAGATTTAATGTGTTTACTTTTAGCGTTTTACCCTAAGTTTCAGCAGTTGATGAGGATCCTGATTTATTTTCACAGCAGTGAGAGAAAAGAGTCACAAACGTATTTATCTTCTCCATCGGTCGTAATGAATGTGGAATAACATGTATAACACAGAAAACACTGCTGGTTCCCTCTAACACACACCGATCAGCTGACAAACACAAAGCTGCCTGTACAATAGACACGTTATCCCACTTATTCACTCGCACCACCACCACCACCACCACCACCACCACCATCACCTCGGTGAGCAAAGACGGTTGGATTTTTTTATACTGAATTACCTCATTTTTTCTAATTCCACAGACAATTGGTGTGACGCTTCCTTAGGTGTTTAATTCGACTTCCAACCACATCACACTCAGCCCACTCATCTTCTTAACGCTGAGACGCAGCTGTAGCCACATCCGACTTTGTACGTTGATAAATCTGACCGGAGAGTGAGAGTAGTCAGGGGCTTGTTTATCCAATCATCACTGTAGAAATTTCAAAAAAAAAGAAGAGATTCTTTTCATTCTAGGAAGTCATGGTAGTTTTATACCAAAGAAACCAATCATTGTGAGCCATGAAACATCTCCGAAAGAGCTCCTGGTCGAGTTCATTCTCTGTTTTTTTTTTTTTTTTCTCCACATATCAGATAGCTACCCTGTGAGAAGCTGGAGCAGAGGAAACCTTTAGACATTGTTCACTTTTTTTTTTTTTTTCTTCGATTTTTTT
>NW_007579509.1:66314-70202 GCF_000690725.1 Stegastes partitus | reverse complement strand
ATCACCACAGACAATCGTATATAACTACCAGCATACAAGAGTTTCATTTTGTTTTTTAAAAATATCATGTCATGGTGTCCCTATAGTAAAACCAACAGAGGCATACTTTGCGATCCATATTCGCTTTCTCCAGAGCAGTCATGATGCGGTGAACACAGATATCCAAATTGCCCTGATACAAAAAAAATAGTGTAAGACTGTGGAAGAAGAAAAACAAAGAAAGAAAGAAAGAAAGAAAGAAAGAAATGGTGACTCTGTGACTGACACTGATCAATGGCAGCACATTTATATTCAACTGCTTCACTCATGTGTAGAGAACACGCTCAGAGAATACAGAAGCAGTATTTTATTACCCCAGATAAAAATGCCAAATATGACTCATCGCCATCTTCTTAGGGTTTGAGGGAATGTGGAGAAATCTAGAGAGAGAGAGAAAAAAAACATTACCTGCATATTTGGTAATATCAAATGTGAAAATCGTATTAGAATGATGTGAAAAGTGGAAATAGAATGGAAATTTCCACAAGTGCAGACCATAGTTTTGTTTTTTATGTTATCAGGTGGGATAGAAAGTGTATAATATCAAGAAAAAGTTCCACCAGAAGCAAAACGTAGCCTCGGTGTGGACAAATAGAAGCTCTGTTGACTTAACGTAACCCCCGGGACTGATGCAACAAAAAGGCTGAATTCACAGAATATTGCTGCACGAGGCCAGACGCACTGAGCACAACAGCAACATCACGCCTCCTTTGCTTTTCATGATCGTCTCCTTCAGCTTTTCACGCTTGTGAATCACAAACCACCATCAAATGAATCAGACTGGTAATCTTTTCCAAAATGTTGCCTTTAGCAGCAACACTCCGCCCTCCTACTGGCATCCCTGCGTTTATACCCTTCCCTCATTTGTCTCGCATCATTTTCCTTTTACGGCGTTCAGATAAATTTGGCAAATGATCGCAGCAACGAAGGTCGTCTGAGGGACAAGTTGCCCGTTTGAAACATGTGCATATTTTCTCTCTCCTGCTGTTGATCGTCTCTTCTTCTTCTTCTTCTTCTTCCGCCGCTGAGGGATCTCTGCTGTCACCACACATATGCTAAGTGTGTCATTTGCGTCATTTTCGGAGGCACACAATCGAATGCCGCCTCGTGAGTGGTCACTTGTTTTGATTGCAAACCGTGTCTGTTGTGATGATGCCGCCACTGCAAAAAGCTCATCCTAAAAGCTTTTTTTTTTTTTTTTCATTATTATGGCTTAGCAGCTGTCTGTTCTGTGGGAGTTTTTGCTTTTTGGAGCTGATTATCTATTTTAATGTATCAGCCCCCTTCTGCTCAGAAATGTGTTTTGTTATTGTCACAATGTTTTGTTTAATGGTCGCTGTGAAAAAATGATGCATGTGTGGGATTTGACACTCGAAGGCTGTTTCTGCATTCATCTGTGCTCATGTTAAATCTCATGGATATACAAAGGTTATTATTAGAATTAGCTCAGAAGCTAGTGAGGCTCTCACATGCAACTTAGACACGTGTAACATGGACAAATCCACTGCACTGAGAATAGATTGCTCAGAGAAGTTAAAAACAAGAAGAAAAAAGTTTGATAAAGTAAATAGAAANCTTCGATTTTTTTATTTTTATTTTTATTATTTTTGTTTCCAAAGTGGTCCCTACACGGACCACAGGATGGCTCGGTGATTTTGTTTACACAAACATCAGCTGCAGTGAGGAGAGAGGAGGAGATGCATGGCCTCCATTGTGGCTTCTACGACGCCTCACCTATCTACGACGTGCCTACGGTTAAAAATGAAGCAATCATAATTTAACTCATGTTAGCGGAATTGTTATTAATTATATTTTAAAAAAGAGAAATATATTGTTTAATTTGAGGTTTTTTGTAACTTTTTACTTTTAATTGTTGGTTTCTTTTTCGCGAGGATGCTTGATATTTGAGGCTGACTAATTTGAATGTACATATCTGTGAATAATAATTGCACAGCAGAAAGACTTTGATATCAACCCCTTACACATATAAACTTTATCGGGCACTAACAGGTGGACACTTTGATTCTGATTTTGTATGCATGGCACATTGAAGGTAAAACAAAAACAAAAAAAAGTACTGCTTGGGTTGAAATGTGATCCATTTCTAATAAAAATAGAAAGGACTTCTATACGCTGTCGTCTTTCTTGATGTGGAGGCTCAACAGCGCCTTTTCTCCGCTGCGGCAAATAATGGATTTATAACTCGGTCGGCATTGATCAGAACCCACACGCTCACTCCCAGCAGATAGTGTACCCGGAGCAAACATGTAGAGGCTCGCCCAGTGATCCGACACCATCAATAGTTCTCTTTCATGCTGCTTCGAGCCCTTTTTTACCTCTAAGAAGACAAATACATCTCTGGCACTTTATTACAGAAATCCCCACATTTCAGCCAAATAGCTCCTTCCTGTGAACTAAAATTGATTTTTTTTTTTCCAAGCAGAACATGGGGTATGTTTTCAGGTTTTTTCCAGTCTCTTGGTTTTTACCTCAAAGGCCCACTCAGCCCCTGGTCCGCCTGCCTGCCTCCTCCTGCCTGTAATCTGGAGTCTCAGGGACAGCACTGATGATGGAAGTGATGATCACTGGGGCGATAATGACATCAAATGGAGGAAATATTCAATAAGGCTCCAGATGATTCAGTGCCCCTCTGCGCCACCGGAGCCCCCACACCGGAGTGAGTCAGCTCTCCTCCTGCTGCTCCTCCTCTCCTCCCTCCCCCCCTACCTCGCTGTGTCTCCTGCCTCTTTGTGATTGTTCATGCAGGTTCCCGGTGCCCTCATTTACCCGAGGTGAAAGGAAGCAGCTGTGAAGGTGGAGACGAAAGAAAAGGCTCACGGCAACTAATGTCATCGTGACACGGGGATGCCCTGTTGCTTTGTCGAGATTAGAAATGTGGGATTTTGGTTCGCTGTAACATCATGAAAATCTATTTTTTTCCTTAAGAATCAAGTCTATTGTAGCAGAACAGGAGGTTGGGGATGGATGGACTGAATGAAATACATTTGTTTGGTAAACATGTCCAAACACATCGTGTGTTAAATAGCTTTAAACTAAACTAAAATAACGTACAATAAGATAAATAGTCACTTTAACAGTAAGGAGTTATTAAAACTTAACTCATTTTATTTTTAGAACTGAATATTGAGAACAGTCTTTGAGAAGAGTTACTGTAATCCTTTTTTTTTTTCAAGTTGATCAAGTCTGTGTCATTTGGGCCTTTTTTCTTGACCTTAATGCTGATTTATTGTCATTTTTCTGTCATGATGCCACTTGTCAGGACAGTGGTGTTGTCTTAAAACAGTCAGAAGTCAGTCAGACGGTACACAAACAAAGAAACCAATCTAACTATTAACTAATCAAGGCTGCCCCTGTCAGTAGCTAGGAGCAGTTGGGAACTTGGGTTGTGGTCGAAACAGTAATTTTTTGTTCAGGAAGGTTGCTCGCTGGATGAAATGACCCAGAGGAGCTGGGCGAATTCTGTAAATGCCGAGGAAAGGTGCTTCAATGCTTCATGTCTTATCTCCTTTAGCAGAGGATACACTGGACCATCCTTTGCCAAGGCAAGGGAGGTGATTCTCTCCCGCAATTCTTTGCAGCTGCAACGCTCAGAGCAACACACCAACCATGGCAAATGGTGAGCAGCTCCAACATTTAAGTTTGACTTGTTGTAATTACACTGTGACTAGTCAGAATTTTATTGTGAGATATGTACAAGGTCATTGTGTCCAGCTAAAATGAACATTAGAGTTTGTTTTTCAGTTCTAACTAGTCAGAGTAATAGCTGCAGGTATCTCAGATGTCATTATGACTAGTCCTGTTTTCAAAAGTAATGGCAGCTTAAATGAA
>NW_007579509.1:45510-63377 GCF_000690725.1 Stegastes partitus | reverse complement strand
ACCCAACTTCCAAACTCCCCAGATCCCAATCTGACTGAGCATCTTTGGAAGGTGCTGGAACAAACCCGATCCACAGACACCCCACCCCACAACCTGCAGGACCAAACGATTCCACTGCTAATGCATAAACTGTCTTTATAACTGTCTGTACAAACCTGTCACTGGAAGATTTAAACTTGAATACAATCTAAATGTGTGACTTATATAAAAATTCATTCCCTCTACAGTTATCATGAACAGAGAAGTTACTCAACAGATCAGAACCTTATTTTGTACCAGACTGCAGACGGAGTAATTTCTGCCATAATGTTGGACATCTATGGGGATTGACCCGCTCTTGAGGACTGCCTCGAGTGGCAATTTGAGGGAACTGCAATTTTCCTCAGAGTCGGCTGCACCTGTAACTACACCCGACACAATCTGGACTGCACTTCTACATCATCGCACCAGCAAGGTGAAAAGTTAAACAACTGGAAGTCAGCAAAAATGGGATTTTGTGCTGGAGTTATGTTGCATTTCAAACTTGTTATGAATACAGTTTTTGTAGAAATTTAGCCAAATTTAATTCTGTAGCACAAATTTTGAGAAAATATGCAAAAAGCCCAACAACAAAAAACAACAGCTAATGATGCCCATTTCCATCGCCTACCTTTATGCAAATATTTTTAGCTGCTTTGTTGAGATAAACAGCCTTTGGAGCTAATTTTCTAGTTGGTTCCATTAAAGCAGTGCAGAGCAACAGGACGCAGCAAGATGACATAAGAACATAAGAATGTCGAAAATATGACATTTCAGTTTGTTGCATACATTACATGGGGGAAGGACACATGTTAGATGTTTGCTGTCGGCCATAATTTTTCACCTCTCCAATGCAGTTGAAGTTTAAGTGAACGTCAAAGTCGCATTTGTCTGTTCATATTGCCCTTTGTTTCATTTTATATTTCTCAAAACACCCAGTACAGCAAAGTGTTTGGCAATATTTCTCCTTTTTTTCAGAATTAAATTAAAAAACAAAACAAAACAAGAACAACACACCTAGTAACTCATTGTCAGCAATAATAATAACTAGTTTTCCTATTAAATACCCCTTTTGTGTCTCTGTTGTTACAGGATTAACTGAACCAACAGGCTCACCGGTTGTGTCAGACTCTCTCTCTGGTCATTTCCCAGCCTCCTCTCACTGATTCTTCGTGCACCTGTGACCCCGTCCAAGCCCACAATCCTGCTGATGAAACCGCTCCCACGCTGGAGGAATCTCCACCTTCACCTTGTCATAATGAGACCTACTTTCTGCCACCCTCCTGGGACGCGAGGCCGGTGTGGGTCACCTCTCGTGAGGCTCGGGGATAATTGGTTAGTTTAAAGAACCCAGTGAGAATAAAACGCACCGAAGGCCCGCGTCCATATTTAGCAGCTCGGCACATGCTATTGTGTGATTGCACTGGGAGTGAGAAGCTTGCTGTTTTTGATCTCATTTCTCGCCTCTCTCCTATCTGGGTTAGAGGCAGGCTGTTATTGGAGCAGCCACCTGTGGCACCAGGAGAAGGTGGACTGTAATGGATAGCCGGGGCTCCCGACATGACAGCCGCGGTGCCGGGCATGTTAACTAATCTGAATCATTAGGACGAGGGCCGTGTATGACTAAAAGGAGAGAGTGGCTGTAATGCGATGGAGACAGGAGGAGACGGACCGCCCTGTCACCACTCGAGCCTCTGTCAAATGAAAGGCCGTATGTTTATCCCTTAACCCGGGCGAGCAACCGGTCGCTAACAGCCAAATTACCTTGAGGACATCAGATGATGGACTGACTGAGTCTGGGTCAGGGCCAGTGTGACATTTTGGATTGCTGCCTCTCTCACTAAACCC
The DNA here is from genome assembly GCF_000690725.1 of Stegastes partitus. Taxonomy (NCBI): domain Eukaryota; kingdom Metazoa; phylum Chordata; class Actinopteri; family Pomacentridae; genus Stegastes; species Stegastes partitus. The sequence goes on along the minus strand of NW_007579509.1, from coordinate 61,511 downwards.
CGTCCTTAACACCTCATGATGAATCGTTAAACAAATCTTTGCTATTTTGGAGCACCTGGGAGTCTTTACCCAGTCATTCTTGAGAGCCAGCTGTCATCCACTACAGGTCAGTCATAAACATTTATATCAGGGAGCCGACCATTTATAGGAAGTGTATATGTGCAGTCACATTAGTCAAGTGTGGCTCTGAGATTTAGTGACATACATGGGCATTGAAGTGCTTGAATTTTGGATAATAAGAGAACTGAGTTTTGGGATGGAATAGGAAACGTCCCTTCCCTTCTCCTCCTCAGTGCTACTCTGAACGCAGTTTGCATTGCAGCAGTGTGACGTTCCTCCCGTTGTCGTGAAGGCGGTCTTCCCACTGTTCTCCTCTCTCGGTTCGTACATCCTCGAGTCCTCTCCCAGTCCCTCCCACCTGGGATGTGAGCAAAGGAGGGGAGAAAGCGACATGAGGAGAGAGGAGTTGAGGCAACGGGTGTTCAACAAAATGACACATCCTTGTCTTGGAGCTGTTGTTTTAAAGCGACGCCAATGAAATACGACACAGCTGCAATGTCCACGTGTTGTTGTGTTACAGCTGTGTGAGTCCAACAGTGTTCATGATAACTTAATGTATATATTTACCTCTAATTGAATTACCAGCGTGGCAGAATGTGGGAAGAATGCATCACACATTTGTATTTTTTAAGTGCCATGAAGTATAACAGAGGCGAGACACACAAAAGAGTATTATAAAAATAAAGAGCGACATATATTATGATTGGGTGATATATATTATATACACGCGTTTGTCAGTACTGCTCCCAGCATGGTTTGTATATTCCATGGTTTGTTTAAGCCTCTTTAATAAGTCACAAGTGCAGAAAAGCCTTCCACAAAGGGTGGTACCAGTAAATGCACTGAGAGTTGAAACCAGAAGTTTAAATACTCTGTATAAAAAGACACAAAACCAGAATAATGAGAGCGAGAATTTCTTTTTTTAGAGATTTCCTTTATTACTTTCTTCAAAATCAGAAGTTTACATACATTTCCTTAGTATTTGGTAGCGTTGCCTTAAAACTGTATGACTTGGGTTTCCGTCCACAAGCTTCTCACAATAGTTTGATGAGTTCTGTCCCATTCCTCCTGACAGAACTGGTGGAACTGAGTCAGGTTTGTAGGCCACCTTGCTCCACTAATGTTCTCCAGGATGGAGATCAGGGCTTTATGATGGCCACTCCACAACATTGACTTTGTTGTCCTGAAACCTCTCTGTAACTAATCTGACGCTATGCTGAGGGTCATTGTCAATCTGAAGACCCATTTAAAGCTTTAACTTCCTGCTGATGTCTTGAGATGGTGCTTCAATATCTCCACATAAAGTTCTTTCCTCATGATGCCATCTATTTAGTGAAGTGCACCAGTCCCTCCACAGCATGATGCTGCCACCCCCGTGCTTCACAGCTGGGATGGTGTTCTCAGGCTTCAAGCTTCCCGCTTTTTCTTCCAAATGTAACGATGGTCATTAAGGCCAAACAGTTCAGGTTTAGTTCCATCAGACCACAGGACATGTCTCCACTAATGAAGCTCTTTGTCCCTGTGTGCATTTGCAAAGTATAGTCTGGCTTTTTTATGTTGCTTTTGCAGTAATGTCTTCTTCCTCTCTGAGCAGCCTTTAAGCCCAGGTCGGTTCCACTGTGGATAATGACTCTCTGACCAGCTTCAGCAGCATCTTCACAAGGTCTTTAGCTTCTGTTCTGGGGTTGATACGCACATTTCAGCCATAACACTTTATCTCTGGGACACAGAACCGTCTCCTTCCTGAGCACTATGATTATACTTGCGTATAATTGTTTGAACAGATGAACGTGGAACCTTCAGGCATCTGGAAATGGTACCCAAGGATGAACCAGACTGGTGGAGGTCCACAGTTCTCTTCCTGATATCTTGGCTGATTTCTTTAGATTTTCCATGTTGTCACAAAAGGCAGCAGTGTGTTTGAGGTGTGCCTTAAAATACATCCACAGGTGTGCCTCCAGTTAACTCAAATGTTGTCAATTAACCAATCAAAGCCTTCCAAAGCTGTGACATCATGACCTGGTCTTTCCCAAATAGTTTGAAGGCATCTTAGTGTATGTAAACTTCTGACTCTGAAGAAAGTAGTAAAAAATTTTTTTTTAAATATCTCTGTCATTATTCTGACATTTAGCAAAAAGAAATTATTTTGGTGATCGCAACTGACCTAAAACAGGAAAAGTTTAGTCTGATTTAATGTCAGGTAGTGAGAAAAAAAGGGTTATGTGTCTTTTTATACAGTGTGTGTAAACTTCTGGTTTCAACTAGCTAGCTTTTTTTTTTTTTTTACCTCAGTGCTTCTAAAAGCCCTTCACAATGTGTTTCTCATTCACACACCACTGGTGACACAATGGCTGCCATGCGGGGTGCTTTCCTGCCACCGGGTTCAGTGTTTCGCCCGACCGTGTGAAGATCAGAGGAGTGAACCGCCAACCTCGTGATTAGTGGACAAGCAGCTCTACCAGCTGAGCCACAGCGAGGAGACACCTGTGCATCCTCACAGGAGGACGGAGGACAGAGCGGACAAGGTGGCACAGAATATGAGACGAGGTTTTTTTTTTTTTACCTGCCTGAGTGGGCAGTTGGCTGGTTGGATCATCAGCTAATGCAGCTCGCCTGGGCCTTAAAATATATATAAAAGCTGGCATGTGCTCACTCTGTCTCTCCTCCATCCGCCTGGCATCTTTGCACCTTCAACACCTCCACAGTGCACATGACACACATCTGTTCCCTGCTGAGACTGCTGACTTCTACACTCCATTATTGTTTCGTGCTAGTTTGCTTTTAATAAATGTCCTCTCTTATGATAACCCATCAAAGCAGGACATTGGAAGTGCTGGTTATTCAGTAGCAATTAAATCTTGACTTAATCTTCTAAAAGTTCTGATAGCATCCACCCACGCTGGAAAATAATACTTTTCCTTTGTTACGTGGTTAGATAATTTAGAGATGATCTTATCATCCTGAAACTTTGTGCTGAAGTCTCGACTGTGCAGCAGCAGCAGCAGGCTCTTCTTCTTCAGCTCATTTAGAATCTGGCTCAAGTGAATAAACCGATCCGTGCAGGTTTGCATCTCCAGCTGCAGATATTATTCGTGTTTTTAAAAAAGTCCGTTAGTGTAGGTGGTCATGAATGATGCACATTTGATGTAAATAGCTCCCAAAACAGAAGGGAATCTGGGCTTTGAGAGTAGGTGGATTTAGAGAACGTGTGATGAATAAAATGCAATAGTTAGAATGGACTCAGTAGTTATAAGAATGAATCAGAAAGAAGTAGAATTTTTAAAATCTTATTCAGCTATAAACATGTAGGCTGATGGTATGAGTTCACAGGGGCCATCACCTCAGTGCTTCCCATTCAGTGTCCATGTGGAGGACACTGTGGTTGTTATAGCAGCACTAGCACTGAGCTACTGCAGGTACAACCTCAGGGCTTGGACTGAGCAAGCAAATGATTTTTTTTCATTGATTTTGTTGAGCTGAAAGGTTTGCAGTCACGATGTAGCTCATGAAAATTCGCAGGATCGCATTAATCACTGGGTTTTACTGTCTTTTAATTAGCTCTTAAGCAAAAAGTAACGTGTGCTACGCTGTTGATTTGTTGTGACAATGTTGTGAACAGTCAAAACTGCGCTGAGCACACTGAGCGATGTACTATTTTTTGCCATCGTGTCCCTAAAGGAGGAATCTCGTTGCCTCTGCAGAGCAGCTGGTGGAAGTGAAAAGTTCAAACACACACACACACACACACACACACTCGTCTATCTGTCACTTCAGAAGACGGAGGAGATTTACCTCAATCCAGCTACACCCATTACCACTAAACCAACTCCATCCCTTTGCTAACCTTTCACTAAACCTACCCTTAGACCAAGCTTTCAACCAAAACACAAGTAACACTCGTACACACAGGCTGTGAGATCATTGTTTTAGACTGTGCTGCTGCTTATTTGTCATCTGTTTATGTCCTTAGACTCTTGCATTCATCTTGTCTCCTAACAAGAAGCTGAATGTTAATTAGGTGTTCCAAAGCACAAGCACTGAAGCGTACTTATTGTCATTGCTCGGGCTTATTCTTATCATAGATTCCTCTGACACGATTTTTTGCACCTAGCTCGTCCCGCAGCTTCTGCAAAGCCTATTCGACTCTATCTTTTAGCAGCGATTCGTCATGTTTTTTTTTAACGAAATTTGTAAAAGATTGCATTAGAAATAAACACTAAATGAATGGGAGGTCAGCCAGACACCTGCCAAAACTAAGCCGTCTTTGGAACCCCGTAGCTGCGACATATTTTATTATGTTTTATTTTATATTTGTCTATTTTTGATATCTTTTATGGTTTTTACACAGTCGCAGTTACATTAATTTTTGTAAAATTCATATAACTTTGACTCATTGACCAGAAACTGTTTTGGTGCAGTTAATTTTTTCTCCTTCTCACAAATTTTACTCTAAATAAACTATTTATACATCATACATTTATACATATTTTAGTCCAGGGTGAGTCTCATTGCTGTAGGGCTTATGTTTGTTTTCATAGATCTACTCCGAACACACAGCGCGCCCACCAAGACTCTCATTGACTCCCATTATATCTGAACCGCAGAATTTTGTGCATAAATCAGGAACGGCGAGTTTCACTAACCTGCCACCAGGTCTGTATAATACACAGTATGTACATGAAAATACACGAAGATTGTCTCTGACACAGTGAAATAGTTCTTTCAAGTTATAATTTTTGAGCTGTGATGGTTTGTTTGAGGGGATAATCCTGATGCTATGTGTCCATAGGATCCGTCCTGTTTTGGAGCATCGTGGGGCGTTTCGAGTGGCGAGGCGTAGTGTTGCCCACATGCTCATTTGCATAAAGTAGACTTGACTTCTACTTTATGCAAATTTGGAGCGGTGAGCGGAGGTCTTTCCTAAAACTAGCTGTTGTTGAACTAAAATGAGGACAGATTTAGCACCTGCATAACTTGTTTCTCGTCTCAAATGTTTTCAGAAATACTTTTTGCTAGGGATGCACGATATATTGGTGACTACATCAGTATCGGCCGATATTAGTGCCGATATATTGGTATCGGTCCGATGACCAAATTTAGCCGATGTGAAAAACCGCTGATTGTCTAACATTAGCGCCTTCGTCTCTACATTTGATATTGCTGCTATTTCACAGATTTTTTACTTAAATGGTCCTGGACTTGAATGTTAAATATGTTTAAATATGTTTTACTGTTGCTATGTAATATAGACTACGTGGTCTAATTTGGTATGAGCTTCTTTTGAATAGTTTCTCACAGCGCTGACTCATTTTTCGGTGTGAACAAAAACTGAATATCGACATCGGTAATATCGGTTATCGGCGATATCAGAAATCTTAATATTGGTATTTTTAATATCGTGCATCACTAGTTTTCGCTGAACAATTCTCGTATGAAAGCGAAAGTCTGCGGCCAAGCCACCATGTTGGTTTGCTGCTTCTACAGGACTGGAGTCTGATGAATGGACAGCGGCTGTCATGTGATCACCTAGTGGCCCGCTAGTGCACGCCTATCAAACGGGCGATATTTAGAAGCGAAATGTTACGCATGAGTAAAATCTCTCTTGTGGACACGCAGCTTTCAGTCTGTCTGTCTCCTCTCTCAAACTCCCTCTGTCTCCTCCCCCCTCTGCCACTGAAAAGGCGGGAATCACCGTAGCAACCAGTGACTCCCAGGTGATTGACTGGACTGAGAAAGAAGGACTCTTGTCCAGGCAACCAGCAGTGATTTCAAGTAGTGACTGGACACATCTGCAACACATAACCAAACATAACACCACTAAATGTTTGTAGATGTTATTTTAGATGTAGCCAAGCTAGCTAGTTTTAATGCTAAGCTAGGCTAACTGGATCTTTGTTGACACTTAATAGACTCTCATGTAACTCTCATTTTTTCCAAAATGTGTAACTTTGCCTTTAGGTTCCTCAGAGATCAGTGTGTTTTTTTTTTTTTTTTGTTCATATCTGAACAGTGAAGCCAAATGTTACTTAGGCGGCTTTAAACTCCTACAGTGTGTTGATCCTTTCTGCAGCTACAGAATAAACACGGCTTCAGAAGAAATCAGCGAGCCTTAAAACTCAAGTGGGCCGTCACTGGCTTCGCCTTTTGTTTTCCAAACAAATGTCAGTCAGAGTTGAGTTTGTGTATTAAGCTTCCTCCTTTCTGGTGGAAAAACATTTCAAGGCTCGTAACAAAGCGCAGCAAAGATCACATGAGCGATATCCTCGGGATGCAGTGCCATCAGCTGCGTAGTCTCTCTTCGCTGCTCATCTGTGACACAGGAGGCCCGCTTGTTGTCGTGCCATTTCTTGTAGGAGGCTGTCAGGTGCGGAGAGACGGCTGAAAGCTGCTACACAATCACAAACCCTGCCTCAGTCCCCGTTGTGTGTCTCCACGCTGTGGAGCCGGCTGCCCACGCCAGGTGAACCTACCAACCTGTACGCCTGGAAGACAGCAGCGTCTCTCCTCCTCTCCTCTCTGCTCGTTGTCTTTGTCACGCCAACGTCTCTCCGTCTTTGTCTTCCTCTCCTCTTTTCATTGCTTTTGTCTGTTCGCCCATTCTCAGCAGCTCCTCTCTAACATCAGTAAGTCATGGTAAAATATTCATCTCATTGATCCTGTAGCTTTTGTTGTCGGATTGAATAAGAGCACTTCAGCGCTACATTAAGCCTCCACATGCGTCTCCAGTCACTCACAGACTAAAGGATCTTATTAAGTTCAAAAACAAATGCGGAAAAAGAGGCATGGCATCTGACTCCGCTCGTACACGGAGGTCGAAAAGTACATTTACTCAAGTGCTGCGTTTAAGTACAAATTTGATGTATTAATATTTGAATAGTTCCTTTTTATTCCACTCCAACTACTGAACTAATGCACGTTTTACTCCACAACATTTAACGCGTCTGACAATCTTATCAAAAGACTTATAATCTGCCAATTTCAGGATCATTTCAATCTGTTTACACTGCAAAGGAAATGCACTTGTTCTTGTCTGATTCTGTCTCGGCTGAAGTATTCTTACTGCGCTGCGAAATCTGTTTTTTTTAACACTCAGTTACAGACGGAATGTGTTCTATATGAAAAAGGTTTGTGCAGATTAAGCCTGGCCAGCACAAACAAAAAATCAAAATGTCAAGTCAACAAGCCTCAGTTTAGTGAATTCATTTTTTTTTGTTAGTGCAACATTAGAGGAAAATCAAGTTTTCGACATAGTTTACACGTAAATATGTTGTTTTTATGAAGGTAGAAGACAAATGAGGAGCAAAATAAGTCGTCAACACAATGGTTTTCCATCTGTATCATGAAGCTGCAGTGTACTGATGACTTAAAAACATAGATTTAGACTTACAGGGTTTCATATCTAACAAACTTAAGAACTAATTCTGTCAAACTGCAGGGTGGAGCTTTCTGCATCACTTTTCTTCTTCAGTGTTTCCAGCTCTAATATGCATAGGTGAATTATTATGTGGTGCAGAATAGTTTTCAAGTGTTTGAGCAGAGTCGTACGTGAATTTACCCACTTTTAAAATAACTATCTACTAAAACTGGTTGGTTTACAAATGGTGGTGCTGCCACAAGAAGTCCAGGAGCATTATTATGTATGATGCATTATCTAGTCCTCCATCTAAAAAGGATGCAGGAAGTGTCTGAAGTATAGAAGGCAACATTAAAGAATTAGATAAGAGTTACTAAGAAAATAAACCATTATTGAATCTAGTTTATTATAAGGTTTTACAGTGCAAAGGTGCATAAACATGGAGTGGAAGCTGGTTTTCCCGCATGAGAAAAAAAAAGTCAGCGGAACTTGCTGACACTGCTTACATAATAATGCATTAGTAATACTGCCTTTTCTGAAGTAAGGTATCTGAATACTTCCTCCGCCGCTGCAGTTTCTGTATACAGACGGTTTGAGAGTGTGTGCACACAGAGACTGAACACAAACACATTGTGTACTTTGATGAAACCAAAACAGATGCTTTTGGGTAAATGTTCTGCCTCCTGCAGGGACAAAGCTTGTTCCGCTGAGCCCTGGGGACAGGCAGGATACTCCTCAGCCCACAAATCCACACACCGGGGTTTATTAAAGCGAGAGGTAAGACAGAGAGATGGGGAGAGGTAGGGATGGTGGGTAATAAGGAACAGAGATGACATTATGCAGTAGAGAATCCCTGCCTCTGCTCTGCAAGGTCATTGCTGATACACCACTGCACCATTTGGGATTTTAAACCCCAAAGACACACATACTGTAAATCACTCCGAAACACACTCAGCTGCCTGATTCGTCTTTTTTTTTCGATGCCTTGATGGAAGCCTGTCGCAGTCGTGGGAGAAGCAGAAATCACATGTATGACCCATGCCATGTGAAAACAAAGGCTTCTGTTTTATTACAGTAAAGTTATACTGCAAGCCACTGATCTAATTAAGCCAATCTTCCTCCATGCCTCAGCCTCCTAATTGTGTCATTTTATAGAAAAAAAAACACCACACGTGCAGGACTCAGAGCTCGTGATGAGATGAGAAGTGTGTCACCCACTGCCTGCATCCACTTCTTTTAGCTCTGCCCTTCGTTTGAATGGAAATGACAGACATGTGCGCAGGTGCATGCACACGCACACGGAACCTCCGATCCGTATGCAGCTCGTATGTGCAGTACATCAGCTTTTCACTGAAAGTCAGAACCTGACAAAATGTAAGAGCGTGCTGCAACTCGTGCCTCACTTGTTCCACATCCACTCGCCCCAGATTCAGGTCACACTTTGATGCACAGCAATGTGCTGCAGTGGACTACTTGTAACTCTATCATTAACTCGCAGCACAATGTGATGTTCTTAAGAGTTCACTGCCCTAGAACTCTTTCAGGTTGAAAGTGGACGGTCCAGTGGAGTCCTGGCCATGAAAGATGATATTTTAATTCCCTAATTTTTATTGAGCCCTCCTGGCTTGGTATCCTTTCTCTCCAGATGACCTTGACAGACAATGAAGCCTCAGCATGAATGAATGAGAGCTGGTTAATAGTTAATGCCCATTTCTATTATTACTTGAACTTGGAGAAGCCGAGCTGGCAGGCGTACATGTTTTGCTTGGTTGTGTGTAGTCTACAAATTAACATGATTTAGTTTGTGCGAGGAAAGAAACCTTTTTGTCTGGAGATGACCAAAAGAAAGGTTTAAAATAATTAGTGCTGTAATGGCTACAAATGATTGGAAATTTCACTGTCAGCAGGAATGACTTTGTCAAAACAAATCATTAACAAACTGAAGGGAGAAATAACCCTGGCTGATCATTTCTTTGGGATTTCCCTCCTCCTAATTGTCCCTTTTGCTGCAGAGAGAGTGTGTGAGAGAGCAGGAGAGGCAGAGAGTAACGGAGTAGATGTACTCACACTGTCTGAGCAGGCTTTCTGGCTGTCTGTCAGAGGCAGCTGGTTTGTCACTTCATTTAAGAGTCGGGTGTCTGAGCCACCTGTGTGAGGGCTCGTACATAAACCGAAAAATTTTCCATTACACAGGCTGTAATGGAGTCCAGGAATAAGTAGTGCAGACAGGGAACTTCCTTTTAACACATCTTTAAAGCGAACTTACTTTCAACACATCTCTCAAGTTATCTGTTCCCGTTGCACTGAATCACCATCAGGTGGGATTCGGCCTGTTTTTCACTGAGCGCTAATACGGAGAATTTATGCCTGATTGCAAAGGTGGCCTCGTGCCAAGAAAGATGGCTTCGAAGATAGCTTCACATCAATATCTGTGCCTCGTCTGAGGACTAATTATATAATGAAACCGCTGCACTCGCTCATTACCATCTAAATTAGAGTCTACTAACTCCAAAGCTAAATTACAGGCTGATATGTTGCTGTACTTTTCTACACAAGATCCGTCTTATCTTCCACCGCTGGAGGAAGATAAGCAGAAAAGTACAACAGAACAACAGAGACGGGTCTTTATGAGTTTACATAATAGGAACAATGAGTATGAGCACACATTGCTGGAAGTCTGTCAGAATTCTGCTTAAAGGCCAGTTCTAAAAATTGTCACACACAGCTGCCACTGATATCTTCCAAATCGAAATATAGCCTTTGGATGTGTTTTACACTCAAGAGCCGAGTGAATTCTCTCCTGAATCGATCTTCATTTCCTTCCAAATGACAAAGCCTCACCGTCTTTTTACCTTCTTAGGTAACAGCCATAATGCAATGTGTGTGAGCCACAAAGGAACCGGGCCCAGTCTTGATTATCTCACCCTTGTTTGCATCCAGTGTCTGTCTCTGCTTGCCAACATTTGTTAGTCAAATTCTGAACATGATTCAGGTTGACCATCCTTCACCTAATGTCCTGCAGAGTGCAGCCTGTGACAGGGGCCACAGCAGTACAAAGCGAGATTCTATTTCCCAGTTAGGCCATTAAAAGGTGAATTTGTCCTCATTTAAAATATTAGCTTTGGGCGCTGCTAAAGCTCACCTGGTTGAGCTGGCGTCCCATATGCAGGGGCTATAATCCCCTATGTGGAGATCATGAGTTCGAATCCCACTCATGGCCCTTTTCCGCAGGTCCTTCCCTCATTCTTCTGCCCACTTTCCTGTCTCTCTCTCTCGACTGCGCTATCGAATAAAGGCAAAAATGCCACAAAAAATAAATATTGGCTTTACAAATGTCTTAAAGTTGTAGCATCCTGCAAAAAAAATGTGAGGCTTGCAAAAGACATTTAAAAGAAAGACCAAAATTCATGCTGAAGTTATTCTCCAAACACACCATTATTTTCCTTAAAGGTCTCACATCGTGCCCCTTTTCAGAAAAAGAATGAAAACCTCACATGAACTTAGTCATGTCTTTCATTTTCCAGCCAAAAACACTGCAAAAATGGTTAACTTCACTATGACTGCATAGCCTCCAGTTCTAGTCTAAACGTGCTGTTTCACTGTCTGTAGCTTTAAATGCAGATGAGCTGCTCTGCTTCAGGAAGAAGACTCTCTCTGTGTCCATGATGGACATCGCAGAGCAAAGCGGTGGACCACGCTTCAACCACAGACTTGAATGTGTGTTTAAGACCAGGACTTTCTATCACTTCTAACATGCTCTCAGTCATTTACATGGAAATATCACCATCACTGTTTAGAGAGTTTATCAGGTAATGATGAGGCTATAAAATCTGTAGTTTACTGATGCAGAGCAGCAGCTTTAAAAAGACAGTGAAGTGGCTGGGCTGCTTTTTGATCACTATTTCATACTCGTTCCATTGTTTGACAACAGAAACAGAGAAAAGTGGAAATAAGAGCAGCTTTACTGGGGATTTGACTGTATTTAAATGCAGAATATGTGAGCACAGAGAGCAGGAGAGAAGCAAATACTGGCCAAATAAAGGTAGAACAGATGCATAATAATTTGAAATTGGTCTTAATGTTTCCACCATCTTGAATCAGTGTTACAGTTTCCACGGAGCTCTGACCTGTCGCTATACCATCAATGTGAATGCTAACATTAGCCACATTAATACTGGGGAGTTTCTTATTGTTATAGGGACATTGTCATCAAAAATAAAAGTAATTTGCTGAATCTTGAGTTCCCCAGATGCTGGGAGTGCATGAAGCCTCTTGTGTTTACTCTTGCAGCTAACAGCAGAACATCTGGTTAGCTTTGCTCATGGCTGAGACATTTTAGAGTTATTAGATGACTCACCTAAAATCAGTGACTATTACACAAAGTGTGCGTTAGAGGATCATTGTCTTCGGGTGATACGTAGCAGTTAGATGAGGTTCTCAGTGGTTTGTAAAGCTGGAGATAATCTTGTAGGGGAGCTTGACGAATGGCAAAAGCAAACGTCCTCGTATCTTAACAGCTTTAACGTCACCTCTTCAAGTTTCTAACAACCACAAAGCAGAATAAAAATAGAAGATTGATTTTCACCATATGGGACCTTTAATGCAGCTTAGTATCCTTTCTTTAGATGCGTGGTCAAAGCCTGCAGGCCGTTTTGTGTAAAGCGCACGCCACATTCGGCCTTGAAATCCAGGGAGAAGAAAAAATAAACCTGATCTGAAAATAAAGCAGCAATATTCTTACTGACATCACCAACTCAGCAAGTTCTGGTGAACACAACTGCACAAGTGCTTTGTAACTAACAAACAAAATCAAAACCTCTTTGGGGCTTTTAGTCACATTACACAGAGCTGGTCATGTTGCCTTTCACTCATCAGGATCAGTACACAGAGGACGCTTTCTTAGAGTTGACAAAGCAGAGCGGTAGAAAACGCTGACAGGAGAAGCAGCACTACTTCTGACTAAACTGAGCTGACCTGAACTGAACTTCATGTGTAAAATCAGTGGCGTGCCTCTTTAAAATCCTTGTTTCCTTGACATCAAGGGAACCACCAGTGATTTGGTTTGCCTAATTCCATGCAGCTTTGCCTGCTGCTTTACCTAAAACAAATAAAGTGGATTATTTTACATACAAGAACTTTCTTCGCTTTGCAGTGAAAACAGGTGAAATCATCTCATCGCTCCGGCAGATTTTCGCAATGTGGGTGCCGTCCTTGGCAACACAGTTATCCCTGTGCTGTAATGTGACCGCTCCTACTCATTCTGGTGTACTCTCCATCCCGTCCTGTCCTGCGTCCTGTTGTACTGCGCTTTACTGCGCCGAGCCGAGCGTTGCATCTAGGCCATGTAGGCAAGCTGCCTTCTGCTGCATGTGTCTGAAACTGAGCTGGGTGCCGGGAAGAGAGCAGTATAATCAGGGCAGTGTTTTATTTAAAGGCTGTAACGTGGGCAGCGGCAATTCTCTGGGGTTTCGATGCCTCACAGCACAGCTCTCATAGAGGTGATCAGACCTCCTACTAACTTTTAACACCTCAGCCCTTTTCTACCCCAACTTGGAATCTGGTGCAATCTGGAGCTCGATGGTCGCTTTCTGCAGAACACGCCATGGTTTTCTTAGCAACATCATGGGTGATAATGAAAGGATGGAGATCGGCAAGACAAAGGGATACTTTAAGGAAAAGTTGATCTGTTTTGCACATAACTCCATTTGTCACATGTGCTTCCATGTGCAAGATCAGTGTTGTTTCATTAGCGCTGCAGCGTGAGTCACATTGGCTGATGTGCCTTAAAAAAAAAACCTGACAGAGAGGAACCTTATTCATGACATTTCTTCTTTTTTTTTCTGTGAATGTGATCCTTTCTGTAGGTGTCAGAGGTCCAGGAACAACAATAATGACTCCCATTATAATGTCAGGGTCAGCACAAAAGCTGCAATGCCACAAAGGACAAACTGCCCCAGAAGTTCACCAGAGACGATAATCATTTAATGGAGAGTAGTTTCATCTTCAGATATGTGCGTGTAACAGAGGAACTGGCTTTCCTTCACAGGCACAAATCAGTTCTACATCCGCAGAAGGATGCAAAGTGTAGCTCAGTGTGGATAGAGCACAGTAAAAAAAAAAAAAGGGTGTCTGCAGGCTGCAGTTTTAAAGCCTGGTTTCAGATTTTCAGTGTTTTCTTTACAACAGCATAAATATTCACGAAGAAGCCGGAATTAAAGTTAAATTAAGTTCTCGGTTTCTGGCCATTTTTTCTTTTTTTGTTCCTGTCACATATTACTCACTGTGGGCTCATTTTCTCTGCAGTATAACCTCCTTCACTCCTATGGAAACCGAACAATCACAGCTAGAAGTAGAGAGAACTCACAAATGTCTTCTGGGCAGCATGACGCAGGTAGAATGTCAGAAACGACAAAAAAGAAAAAAACTAAAGTTCACTTCCTCGAATTGGATATTTCACAAAAGTTATAATAAATGCAGAATCTATATGAGCAGCATTTTTCCAAGTGGCCACAGGTGTTACCGATACAGGAGTTTTTTTCTTTTCTTTACATACTATAGATATTTGAGAGCTTACATTTTTACAACTTGTAGAAACTCTCATAACTCCAGACATGCTGAATATATCTCCCGATGCTGACAACTCGCTCCCCTGTAGGCCATTTTTAAGCCGTGCTGCATTTATGTGACTGATCGTGGCTCCTCCCTGCTCTGTAAAACCGAATTCTTGCCATCAGCTTCTCAGCTGCGCAAAGAAAAAAATGGCTAAAAAGGATGAAAATCGATGCAGCAGAAGTAGAATATAGTGTCTAATTTTTGCACGCATTCTTCTTCCTTGCAAGGTCCCCTGAACCTACATCACCCACAATGCATCTGGACCACTGACAGTTGATGATTTGGATGTAGCTCAAGCTGCTAGCATTGCACAGCTCCAAAATGCTTTGCACAACTTTTTCAATACAATGCAGTTTTGTTACATAAGATAAGAGTTTGACATGTAAAATTAGTGGAATTGCACTTTTATTTTTGCTTCATCAGATTTAACTTAAATCACAACAAAAAGTAAGTACCGCAGTGAAGTAGTTTTTAAAGGAGCCTCATCAAGCAGTGATAGTAATATGAAACATTAAACCAGTTTCACATCACTCAGCAAGAAGCAGGTGGAGAAAAAAAAGTTTTAAGGGTCTTTAACCCTATTCAGGACTTGTGGGGTCTTTTGGATTTGGTTTAGATGGCAGGTATTGTTGTTTTTATTTTGAAGATTTTTTTTAATATAAAAAGAGGGACATTTATCATGCATTTGGAACCGAAAATACATCAACTTATCAGAAAATGTATTTAACATAGTATAAAAGTCTGTAACAAATACCAACAAATTTATTTTTACTTGTGGTCCAATAGACTCAGAAAGACCTTCTACGTATGGCAACATGAAAGTCCTGAGTAGGCTAAAATGTCCATGTGGACACTAGTTACATATAACCCAATCAGCCATAACATTTAAACCACCTGGTTAACATTGTTCAGGTCCCCTTTGCTGCCAGAACAGCTCTGCTCCACTGGCACATGGACACAGGACCTTTAGACGTCTCCCATGGTGTCTGGTACCAGACAACAAATCCTCTGGGTCCTGTGGGTTGCAGGGTGGAGCCTCTGTGGATCAGGCTTGTTCCAGCACATCCTGTAGACGCTTGATCAGATGGGGATTTGGGGAGTTTGGAGGCCGGGTCAGTGCTTTGGGCTCTTTGTTGTGTTCCTGTAGGGTTATTGCTGAGCAGGTGGGTGTACATGGTCTGCAACAACGTGTAGGTGGGTGGTACATCTAAAAGTGCCATCCACATAAAACCTAAAGTTTCCCAGCAGATCATTGCACTGCGGTTATTCTCTTCACTCGTCAGTGGTTTTAATGTTCTGGCTGATGAGTGTATTTGAAGGACACCTACAGTCCACATGCAGCTCCCTGGACCGTGTGCCAGATTTGCAAAAGTGTTGCTAAAGAGAGCTCCTATCTTGCAGTATCACACGTCCAGAGAGCTGTTGAGCACACAGGTATAAAACAGAGGGGCAGAAGGAGAGAGTGTGGGAAATGTGAGAGTTTGAAAGTAGGATATGTGAAATAAGGAGGAGTTGGGTTCTCAAAAGTGCTTAAACATCTTGAAAGATTTTTTGTTTTTTTCCTTCCAAAAAGTCTGATTACACAACGTTGTGCTGTTTCTTGTTGTGATATTATATAAGTTGTCAATAAGGCCACGTACACAAACACAAACAAAGCAAACTGTTTTACTTAATAGAGCTTCAAACGAAAGAAGGATGGATGTAAGGCAGGCTGTATCCATACCTGTAAGGTTTATCTCTTTAGCAGCAGTTTTATCATCTTTCAGGCAGCTCTGTACTTGGAAGCTGGCTGCACATTTGATAGGTTTTACACAATCTAAATGAATTATTGTATTTTATGCTTTAGAGAGAACAAACACAGGAGAACAGGCAGTGGGACTGAGACAGAGGAGTGAGTTGGGTAGTATCCGTTTACTGCAGGGGTGTCCAATCCTGGTCCTCGAGGGCCACGGTCCTGCATGTTTTAGATGTTTCC
>NW_007579509.1:42500-44112 GCF_000690725.1 Stegastes partitus | reverse complement strand
AACCATAACCTGCAACATAGCTGGTTGCTATGCCCGTCATATAGATATAGTGCCATTCAGGGCCTTCTTAATGCATCTATACACAATACAGGAAACTGTATTTATCCTGTTGTTTGTGCTGCAGGACATTTTTAAAATGCAGCTTTTATTTCTTATGATGGCACCTTAAGCCTTTACTCCCTTGGTGATGTGCACAGCACAGCCACATAGCTGTTATACTACTTTTCTATTCCACTTGGAAGACTGTTTTCCATAAATGTGTAGTCGACCGGTGTCCGTGTGTGCATTACTGCTCTTGTAGCAACTGGTGGTGGACACAAACTTTGGACTGCAGAGGTTAATGTGGACTCTCATGGACTTGGGCAGATGATTAAATAAATGTTACGTAGACCCCAGAGGACCCTCATGTGCTCACAGACAATGATTGAATAGCATTGGTTTAAGGCTATGATTATACTTCCTTTGGGGATGCTCACACAGACAGCAGCAGGAACCACGGAGACGCAGTAGTTGTTGTCCTGAGTTGTCTGATCAGTAGCCCAAAGCCTTCACCTCTGAGCTACCACTACCTCTAGTTGATATTGATGATGATGATGGTGATGATGATGAGAGAATAAGCTTATGTATTGTCTAATTAGTGTACTAAATTCTAGTGTGCTTGGAATCTGCTTGTAGGACTCGGTTCCATCCATGCACAGGAGGTTGCCCTGGTAGTGTTGCACTTATACAAACTGGGCTGCGCATGCACTTACTTGGGTTCATCATCGGAGTCAAGAGGAAACAGAAGAAGACAAGATCTAGACAGTATTCATCATTTTCACATGGATTTATGTAATGTGACAAGTCCAGTTGTACATCTAGCAATGCTAACACTGACAGCATGATATGTTTATTGAGTCTTTTTGAATCTTTGCTGCTCAACCCATTTTGTCAACATCATCCGCCAGTTCCACGGCGACGGAATGACGACAATGACCTTTTAATGGGCTGCGGGAACCCTCTCTTATAGCCTACAATGGATACTCCCATCCATCCATCCATCCATCCATCCATCCATCCATCCATCCATCCATCCATCCATCCAAGTATATGTATCAATGCCATAGTGCAGGTAAATGTCTTACATTCAAAGTATTAATTAGAAGTGCTTGATTTTCACTTTCAGAGTTTGAACTCTTCTTCCTGCGCGATAACATATCGCACTGACAGAAGCTTATGAATTATACAGTTTGATTATTATTACAGACACATTAAGGTCCAGATAGGATTTTAACTTTTCCTTTGTACCATTATGCCAGCATTACCAAGTGGCACATTTGTTCTGCAGCGCACACCACAAATGCAAAGTATAAATTAAAATAATGTCCTTGAAGTATCTCTTGTATGGTAACTTAGTAAGAGGGGTCCTGTCTCACATTAAAATACAACGTTAATACCTTTAATATATATGTTTTTTATTCGTATATATGTGCATGCTGCATATTCTTAGATAATCTTGCAATTAGTCAAACTGTAATCAAATTAACCCAGGGATAAAAGGGAGACATGGGGGTCTGATTAGGCGACAGTAGCTTACATTTGGGCACCAACAGGCTCTAATTTAGTCCTGACA
>NW_007579509.1:41308-42115 GCF_000690725.1 Stegastes partitus | reverse complement strand
TCAGAGGTTTCTTTTAGGTCAAAGTACTTTAAAGTTTTCTCAGCCTCTGTGTGTTTCCCTACTTGTTGCCCTCATCCTCCTCAGCAGAAAGTCGCTGCCAAAGGGTGAAATTTGTCACACTTAAGTGTAATAACAATCTTTTGAACAATTGCAGAGTAGCAGGGTGAACCTGTCCGACACACCAGACTGACTGTCAGAGCCACTGATGGGTAATTTCTCCCATCATCGCTCTTTACTTCTCATCTGGAGGGATGAACCTGCTGGTGGTTTGCTTGTTAATGCCGTCATTACGTGGCCGGGCTGTTCTCCACACGGGATTATGTTTTTTGTTTGTTTTTTTTATCTCAGAGCTGGAGAACAGTGTCTACACATCTCCTCCTCTGCAGAATTGGAAAAGGAATTTTCTGTGCTTGATCTGTGTAATAACAGCCTCTTTCTAATCAGATTTATTTTATGGGCTGTAGTACCTTGGGTATTTGCTGCTCCTGTTGATAATCAGCACGATAATGATTTTAAAAACAGTCATTACTACAATCACCAACCTTATCTGCAGCTCTGTTTTATTTGATGTTCATTGCACAAGGCTCTTCTGATTATTCTAAAAAGTTTGAGTTCACATGAATGCCAGGATCCAAGGTTTCAGAACTCTGTGTTATAACCAGGTGATCACTGTTATTCAATTCACCTTTCAGTGGTTTTAATGTGGAGGCAAATCATATACATAGAACCATAACCTGCAACATAGCTGGTTGCTATGCCCGTCATATAGATATAGTGCCATTCAGGGCCTTCTTAATGCATCTATAC
>NW_007579509.1:32364-39272 GCF_000690725.1 Stegastes partitus | reverse complement strand
TAGAAGTAGTGGAGTTAAACATCCTCAGTTTTCACTCCTGATGGAGAGGAGCATTAGCAGACTACAGGCTCTTGTAAGTAAGGACACAAAAGCATTAACAAGATGGACTACAAACAGTCCACTTCATAGCGTGCGTGCCCCTCTAGCAATAAAACCAGAGACTCCTAATTTGGAGAGCGCAGTCGACTAAAATGTTAGCACAAATAAGTGGAGGGTGTCACTGGATTTGATGGAAACCCGCTGTGTTTGCAGATGTGGTTTGCGTGTGTGACGGAGAACGAGCTCGCTTGGAGAGACGGGAGGTGAGCTGTAAAAGCGTGACACCTCTCCACCCCCGTCCCCCTCCTCAGAGCTCAGCCGGAACTTCGAAAGCTCCAGCTCAGCTCACAGCTTGTTAAGCTGGACTGTCTGCTCATCTTGTCCCACCCACAGACAAGATGCAGCCTCTCGCTGTTCTTGTAGCTTTGCGTGGTGCCTCTGCGTGTGTGTGTGCATGTGTGTGTGTGTGTGTGTGTGTGTGTGTGTGTGTGTGCGCATGCGAACACAGTTTGAACACGCACAGTCATTGGGCTCATATGGGTGCTTCTGGGTTTGCCTCGTCCTTTTCTCACATTCCATTTGTGAATTTCTTTACATAACCGCATATTCCTTCCTCTCGCAGACATTCTCTTGATGTTCTTCGCCGCATAAATCTCCAGCGTTGCGTCACGAGTGCCATTTATGTCTGATAAGAGTAAAGTAAACAGTGACTCTCCCAGGCTGCCTCCTTCGGGGAGTGGAACAGCGAGGGAGAGAGAGCCATGTCGTACATGTGCGGTGTTTATTTGAACAGTCCTCCCGGACACTGTAAGGGAAAGTCATGGGAAGAGTGCAGCACTTGAAACACAAACACGACTGTTATGCTGGCTTTCCTTTAGAGGGGAGGGGGAGACGGATAGCAGAGAAACAAAAATGAGTAAAAAATGAAGTGTCAGGCGGGCTGTACGGGATCTCACAGCTCCTCCGGCCAGTCTATAAAAAGAATGAGACTTCCCAGAGGATCAGCACTCCCAGAGGTATCAACATCCGTCGGGCTAATCTCTGACCTCCATCACTATCACTCCTCTCTTCCTCCTTCCCCCTCTCCTCCGTCTCCTCATACCTGCAGACGCTTTCAGCCGGAGAGCACCGCTGAGTCCACAATGGGAGCCCCTTTGCAATGATATTATGACATGACAAATGATCAGGGTTAATTATCTGTCTGAGTCTGATGGCGTGACAGCTCATTAAGGCATTACAAGGCAGCATAATCTCCCCTGTCCTTCTCTTTCTCTGTTAAAATTCAGTCGGTGTTGCGAGGCCTCTGATGGTGAAGGGGGGAAACATCCCTGAGAAGATAAGCTGAGCATGACCAGACAGGCAAGGTCAAGAAGCGAAGCAGGTACGATCTCACATTCATGACTGAGCACGCTCGTGTGTCTCAACAGCTAAAAACAAGGCAGGGGAGAAATGTTCCCGAGCTGTGATTTCACTTTGCCGTTCCATAAAAACTGTCGGTGCAAGAAGATGAATGGAAAAGCACTTGAAATGGTTGTATTTTGTAGTTTGGAAAGGATAGCGGCACCGTAAAAAAATAATAACTCTTTGATTTAGAGCTGGCAAAGTGTTTATGAAGTTAATGTCCTTGTCGTTTTGAATGGAGCGGCTCCAGAGCGTACTACATCAGTGTGTGTTCGTACAAACCAGCAACACGCAGGCACGACAATGTGACGAAAAGCTTCTTTCCACACAAGAAGCTGGACATAGTACAAGCTAAGTTGTAGACGGAGTGAAAGTGCAGTTATTTTCAGGAAAGAAATAATGAGAGAAGCCGTTTAATAGGAAAGAAAAACATCTGCACAGGCAAAGCGTTTATTTATCCTGGACACACGGGCAAAAAAATACAAGTTATATGAATGAGAGGAGGGCAAAATAAAAACCCAGAACGAAGCCGTTGATGAAATGAAACCGACTCTGAAAGTGATTCATTTTGGATCTTTTACTGTGTCCTAAAATTTTATTTGCAGATTTTATCATTCGTAACATCAGCAGTGTGTTTGTCGGGCTTTCACTTACCCGAGCATCGGCGTTTCTGTCAGTCATTTGAATAGTTTAAATTTTCCAAAAGGTTACGCAGCCTCTGTGACGAGCAGATAAACCTGTTTTCTAAACCCGGTGAGCACCGACTGGGAGATTCTGAACTGGATGATATTGAACATCTAAGCAGTGACAGAACTCGGTAATCTTTTAGGGGTGTCCAGGCTGAAACCGTTACTCGCACAGGGGTACCACAGAAACTGATATTTAGTTGTTTCTTTTGTCTGATCAACAAGTAGCTTCAGCTCAAATAGTCTTTTTTGTTGTTGTCACTTTAAGCAGGCATGTAAACATACACCAGTAGGTTATATACTTCCTTATGTAACCCTTAAATTGATTTAAACAAGCATTCCTGAACAGTTGCTTCAAGTTACGCTTTTTAAAATAGCTGCTATACAATTTAAATGACGCTAGGTTGGTACACAACTCCCGTTCTATTGGTTTACTTGTTGGTTGAAAAGGAGACCATATTGTTATAGTCATTATAGCTCAAGTCCGTCTGACTTTGACATTCCATCCTGCATTACAGAAACGTCTGGCTTGTTTGTATTCGTCAAAGATAAGTGAAGGATGCAGCTTCAGTGTTTCCCTCAAAACAGTCCACTTGTTTCAGTGGAACATTTGCATGCAGGAAGATGAGACCAGTGATTACCAGGACTAGTTCACCCAAAAAAAGACAGTAGCAGGACTACCTCACTGCACAAACCAGAACCTTTCAGTGTGTTAGGTTGATGTTCAAACGTTGTTATTGCTGTTTGCTGTGGTGAAGTGGATTTTGCAAAAAGGAACCACAGTTAGCAGAAGGGAAGAAGAAATGAAATGTTGCAGCCCACGTCCAAGGAATCAGACTGCAGTCAAAAATAACTGAGATCAAATAGGGTCTGATTAGGGACCTGAAGGTAACATGGTGGGTGCTTTGAATTAGAGCGATGCACTTTATGGTGACAACACGTGTAATAGGTTTCTCTCGTACCACCAGAACAGTTCTGACCTGTTGGAGTTTGGACGCTGGACCTTTGTGGATGTCCTGTGGTGTCTGGCACCAGGATGCTGGCAGCAGTTCCTTTGGGTTCTTGGGATCTCCTATGGCCTCCATGGATTGGACTTGTTCCGGTGCATACTGCAGATGATGTTGGGATCTGAGGAGTTTGGGTCAACATGTTAAGCATTGTGTTGGGTTCTTGTGAGTAGTTTTTGTGTTGTGGTGGAACACTTTGTCCTGCTGGCAGGTCAGATGTGGTCTACATGAACTCCTCATTTCAACTCATTTAATTTAATGTTTCAGCTTGTAATTATACAGACTGTATGTTGCCAATGAGATGCTTCTAGGACATCGTAACATGAGCAGTTGCACATGTTAGCGTTAAATAGTTACTACTATAAGGTAGTACTTTGGTCTTTAGCTACTCTGAAGGTAGAGCCAGGTTTGCAGTGACAAAGTTTCTGGTATGCTCCTTGGTTGGATGACTGTTCTTGACTGTTCTGTTGTTCTTATTGCTCCCCTTCTGAATGATTAGGCTTCAGAATGACAATAGGCTGTTATTTGCACATTATAGGGTCAATATTTTCAGTATTGCATATTGATGAAATATGATGATAATAGTCAGGGAAAAAAATTTCACTTTTAAACCTGTTCTAAGCATGTTTTGATCATAGTTTAATTTTCCATCCATCCATCATCTATACATCGCTTCATCCTCACTAGGGTCATGGGGGGCTGGAGTCTATCCCAGCTGACTTGGAGTGAAGGCAGGTTCACCTGGACAGGTAACCAGTCTATCACAGGGCTACACTTAGAGACAGACAACCAAGCACACTCACATTCACACCTACGGACTACTGACACATATAAACACAATATGACCCTCATGTACCTTTTTCAGGAACTCACTGTGTTGACTTCTCCTCACACACAGTTTGTTTTCATTTATAAAGGTGGTTTCATTGTCTCTTATAGCCGGATTAAGTTTCATTATAATGGTTTCTGCTCTACACATTCAACGTAGATTTTTAATTCCCTTTTGAAATGATGAAAAGATGCCTGTTTGTTAGAAGCTGTACTCATGGTTTTTACATGTGCATTAAAGAAGCAGCACTTCTTCAGCCTCTCATTCAGCAGGTATTTTCTTCTACCTGTTCTTTACATAAAGAACCCTTCAGTTCACTTCAGTTTGTCTCCACAGTCCACATATTGTAAAGAATTAGTTTAATCGCACTACATTGTTCGGTTCTTTCCACTGGGCAGCTATTTTCGTGTCTATTGTGCGAGTGGAACTCCAACAGCTTTCTGACAGCATCTTGGAGGCACCTGCCTGCCTCCAGGTCTCACTCCTCCCCTTCCTGTTGTTCTTTCCTTTACTGTAAAACTCTCTCGCCATGACACAAACCTCACAAGTGTGCTTTAAAGTCACTGCTGCGGTGACTGGGGTGGATGAAAAGACATCTGCTGTCGTTTGGCATCTTTGCATGTTGGTATCTATTAGTCTAGGATGTAGCTTGGGACTATTTGAGCTTTTTTATCTTTCAGATTTGTTTGTTGTAAAATTGGAAAAATCAGCACTTTTGTCTGAATGCAGTTAAGGGGATTGTGTCTCCTTTTTTTAATACGTCAGATTAAATTTAAACTGTGGTTGTGAATTTGTTGCTGCGGTTGTGTTGAGACGTTGGCTGTTTCAGATTTTTTTGTCATACATTACAAAAAATATGGCTACGTGTAATCTGAACATTGCTGCTAAAAATAACTCCTCGCCCAACATCTGCAGTTCCCTCGTCTCAATGGATTTTTGTGAGCAACTTTCAGATAATTGTTTAAGTTTTTTGGCCCTCAGCTTCACTGTTTTGAATCTCTTTTACTGTTCTGGTATCATCATTTTTGGCGGCAAAAGGCAGCTGTCAGCAAGAAACTAAAAACTCTTAATACCTGACCAACGCCAGAATTCAGACCGACCAAGTTAGCGGCCACTAGGTGAAGATTTTAGCTTACAAGAAGTGCCAGATATTTCCTCCAGAAGTTGGTGGAGACCAAAAGCAGAGATAAAAGAGTAGTGATCAAAAGAACAAGCTATTGTGGCAGCTGAAGTCTAAGGTGTCAGGGACAGGGTGAGCAGCTTAAACACTAAGACGAAGCTCAGAGTAGAACCACAGCTCAGTGGTGTTGAAAGGAGCTACCTGGGGTGCTTCGGGAATATGAAAGGATGCCACCTGGACGCTCCCTAGAAAGGTATTCTGCACACTGGCAGGAGACCACAGGGCAGATCCAGACTGTTTTGATGGGGATTGTATATCCCTGTTGGCCTGGAACATCATTAGATGCCCCAGGATGTGTTGGTAAAGTGACTTCATCTGGGCTTAGACTGCTGCTGTCATGTGCCAATTCTAGATAATCAAAGAACCTATTTCTAGCATACCCTATTACACGGTTAGGTCCTGTATTTTTACTTAAGTGAAAAAATGTAAGTGTAATCGGCAAAATGTAGTTACAGTATTAAAAGTAAACGTACTCAGTGCAGCTGTTGCTATTATAAGAATAAACACTATTATCATTAAATTACAAGAACCGGTGCAGTCATGTGGAAAAGGCACATCTTGTTAACTACCTTATATCAGCTGTAGCTAATGATTATTTCCATTTTTGCATTAATCTTCTGTTTATATGCTACATGAATCATTTATCGTTTATTAGAAATCCCAAATTAATGAGAAATCTCCAGACACTGAAATGATTAAAAATACTCAAAGGAAAGTTGAAGCTCATTAAAAGTTGGTATTTCTGCTCGAAAAGTAAACCTGAAGTGTGGAACTGGTGTCTCCCCCTTCTGGCATCGAGAGTAATTACAAACAAAGTAAGAGTAATTTGCACATTTATGTGATTTATGGCGTCTGCCTTTTTTAGACTGTACTCCAAATTCTGAACATGGAGTTTCTTTTTTATCTGGAGCATCAGAACCTTGTCTTGGCTTCCATGGTCCTCTGCCTCCTCCATACTCATAAATACTGCAGCCTAATACGTCTCCGTACGGTCGCTCCCCTCTTCGGCTCTGGTTGATATAAGACTTCGCTGCTGGTGCACGAGTCCAGGAATGTCACAGCAGACTGCAGATTTAGAACTCTGGTGCACTGCAAAATGCAGAGAGATGAGTGTTCAGGTAGGGCTGTGTAAACTCATTTCAGAAGGGCTTGAATATAACCACCATCATATTTTAGAAGCTCTTCTTCGTGGGTTTGGCGTTTAAAAGTTACATTTATGCAGTGGAGTAAAAAGCAGAATATTTCAATTTGAACTGCAGTGAATCAGCATGAAGGAGCCTGAAAAAATGCTTTAAATGAACGACAAGGAGCTCAAATTTGTGCACGAAATGTGTTTAGTTATACAACCCGACTGCAGGAACACAACCACGAATGCATGCCAACCCCCACTGTCTCCGAGTGGACAAAAAGTTAGAGCAACTTTAAAGTCTCCTGTAGTCAAAAGTGTGTTTCGTTTCATGTCTCCTCCCTCGACTCTTTTACTGGGCAGAAGAACATAAATTTATCTTTATTGTGCCTGAAGTGAAATGTGAGCCCATAGAGCTTGCTGATGTTAGTCATGACAAACAACCACGCAACATTCAAACAGCGGCCATGGGGAGGACAGGTCATGCAAAGATAACGAGGTAAAGTGAAGTAAACAAAATATATGTAGGTGCTCACAAAGACGAATAGCAGAGAGACACTGCACATGTATCCTGTTAAAAGTCTGAGGTGACTAAAAATGAAAAATAAATGCAATAAAATACAAGACGTGAGCAAAAAAA
>NW_007579509.1:0-31834 GCF_000690725.1 Stegastes partitus | reverse complement strand
TAGAACCAGGCTCAGGTAGAACTCTGGTAGAACCAGGCTCAGGGAGGGCAGACATCTGCCTCGACTGGCAGGGGGGAGGTTAAAAGGAGAGGGAGAGAAGGATAGCAGAGGAAAAACAGAAAAGCAACACATGAAGAGTACATTTGCAAAAACAGACAACTCCATTTTTGTAGATTTTCAGGAAACTTGTTTTTTTTTGCTGTTTGCTTGAGATAATATCAATCGAACTGAAGCTGAGTGGATTTGACTCAGCAGAAATGACAACAATAGAGATAACTTCAGTTTGATTGATGTTGTCTCAGGTAGACGATGAGAAAGTGGGTTTTCTGAAGGTATCTGTTTTTGCAAATGAACTCTTCACATAGGAAAACAATGAACAGGGAGATCGATAAGTCTGATAACTGCAGATCTAAACATCTAGCTCCAGATCCAGAGACACCTGCACTGAGGATAAAACACAAACTACAGGACAGAAAACACAAAGTTAATGACATACAATGATGATGGCAGAGAGAAAGAGAGAAAGATTGGAGGGTAGAGGTGCTCAGTGCATCATGGGAAATCCCCAACAGCCTATGGACTTTATTGGGATATTATGGTACAATAAGCTGAAGCATGGAATGTGCTTCTAACTGTGCTATTTACCAGTCTAATGGAGTTTCAGATGCATAAAAGCACAAAGCATGATCCTCTCTGCTCGCTTTAAACCTCTGAGTTTGGGGTGTATGTACAAGTAAAGTAGGAGACATCTTGTGAGCATCAGTTACACTTTATAATTAAAAAAACTTTTGCATATTCACTGATTCTCGATTTTTTTTTTCTCGAAGAAGAATGTTTTACACACAGTACAATTTGTTCTACTATGTATAAAAAAGGAGGAAAACCTGTACATAGAATCATACGAACAGAATCTAATTTATGTAGAACAATATGTAGTCTGTGTTTCTGTGCTGCACACCATCTCCTCCACACAGCTTGGAGACAGTACGGTGCCCAACTTCATTCGTCAAATTTCTAAGCTTCCACAGAAATAATTAAAGGTTCGTTTTCCCTCCTCTATAAGGGTGCACAGTGGAACCTATGTGTCTTATATTTCATGGAGGTCAATGGGTTAAACTGACAGGAGAAACTCGCTCTTACAGCGTTGCACCGAATCTAATCAAGCCCAGGGGAGCTCAGACCTGTTCTCCACAGCAGCAGCAGCAGCAGCAGCAGCAGCGCTCTGCCGACAGGGAGGCAGGACTCAAAGAGAGGAAGTGTGTCTCTCTCGGCTCGTTTGAATAAGGTCACGCGTTTATTCTAAAAGAGGAAGTGTTGATATTCAAACTGAAGAGTTACTATCCATCTGTTCCATCTGACAGGGCTTGTCATGTCAGCCCCAAAAGCCTGAGTCATCTCTAAGCACACACCAAACAACACCTCTGTACTTTCGCTGGGGAGGGAAGTTCCTTCGTGGAGGGCTGCACACTTTGCTGCCAGAGCTTCTGTCATTAAAGGCGCCGTCGCTCTGCTTTGCTTTGTTACTCTGTACAATGATGAAGAGATGATGAACAGAAGAGGTGCCGGCAGAGAGGAGCCATCTGTCCCTCATTAAAAACGGTGGCAGGGAGGGGAGAGCCGGGTCACCGCTGGACACAGCAGCCCTAATGCAGACAGGCGTACATACACACTGAGAGAGAGACATCTCCCCTGGGATACCAGATCAAGGATGACTCCCTGTCTGCCATGGCAACTTTGAGAGCAGAAAGACTAATAAGAGTTGCTTCCTTGTTAGGAGGCTTGAACAGTGAGTGTCAGGAGGCTTGTGAGGAAGCCCTGAGTCTTGTCTGACAGGAGCGAGCGTGTGATTTGCATCTTGTATAAGCTGTAGGCTTAATCTGCACCTTGGTAACGCACCTGTTATGGGGATTTTGCAGCTTTGATGCCAGTGCTAGCCTATGTGAATGTTTTTACTATACAGTCTGGCACGACACCCAACTGTTACCAGGAACATGAGTGACTATCTGTATTTAAACTGATATTTTATGATAAAAATGGATCAATGTGAAATGTTGGTATGATGATCCCAGAGAAAAGAGCTTTACTGCTCTCATAATGTCATTTTTGGCCAAAGTGGGCGGCTGTTTTCAGCAAGGATGCTCAATATCCTTTCGGTACACGACTCCACCAGCAGCACCTAACAAACAGATGCAGGTACAGGCCTGTTCTGCCAAAAATGACTTTTCTAACTAACTAAACTGCACTTTTAATTACATTTCGAGGGAAATGTGGTTTTTGTCTTGTATTACTTTACTTTTCCACCAACCAGTCATACATTTATGAGGCGGGACTCATGGTAACCCAGAAAATGGAGGAGAAACTTTTGTGAAAGTGTCGTGTTTTCGCCTAAACTGTGATATTTTTCCTAAACCAAACCAAATAGTTTTGGTACCTAAACTGAACAAAGCTTCTAACATGTTGTGAAAGTGTCAGACAAAGCATGGTATTTTTCTAACCACGTAGTTCTGAGGGGGTATATTATGAAACAAGTTTGACATAGCTGAGGTTTCTTTGTCTAAGTGGGCTTCACAAAAACTAAAGCCCCAGTCAG
This sequence comes from Stegastes partitus, assembly GCF_000690725.1. Lineage (NCBI taxonomy): Eukaryota > Metazoa > Chordata > Actinopteri > Pomacentridae > Stegastes > Stegastes partitus. The sequence continues at coordinate 29,244 of NW_007579509.1, read as the reverse complement.
AGATAACAGGTATCACAAAGGTGGTTATCAGCTCAGGCTTTCTGCTTCAGACGAGTTCACATAAAAGGTGGTGTTTGTGACTTTTCTTCTGCATAAAATGAAACGATCATGTGCAGCTGCTTCAGTCAAAATATTGTTATTATGGAGAACAATGAGGAATATGAAAACTTATGACGGTAAAAAGCGCTGCTACTGCAAATGATGCTAGACAGGAATGCTGGTAGAAAACTGTTTACACGGCTTCATTCGTTGATATTCGTTACACATGGCTCAGCATGTTTTGCAGATAAAACACATTCCCTCAGCTGAGAATCTGAATCGCTCATAAAGAATCATCAGTAAACGATTTGGTTAAAGGGAGACGCTTAATCCAGCCGATTTAAACCCGAACATAACCTGCTCCCGACCAAGTTAGCTCCACAGCATCAGTTACCATGGAGATCTAGCTCCACAGCATCAGTTACCATGGAGATCTAGCTCCCCAGCATCAGTTACCGTGGAGATCTAGCTCCACAGCATCAGTTACCATGGAGATCTGGCTCCACAGCATCAGTTACCATGGAGATCTAGCTCCACAGCATCAGTTACCATGGAGATCTAGCTCCACAGCATCAGTTACCATGGAGATCTAGCTCCCCAGCATCAGTTACCCTGGAAATCTAGCTCCACAGCATCAGTTACCATGGAGATCTAGCTCCACAGCATCAGTTACCATGGAGATCCAGCTCCACAGCATCAGTTACCATGGAGATCTAGCAGGTTAAAAGAGAGCCACCTTTGTGACACTGAAAACTCTGGCTTCAGGCCCAACATACCTCGATAACCCACTAATCCCGCTCCGTATAAGGTGCCTTATCCTGGACAAACAATGAGTGAAAACTGAAAGCAAACATGAGTGAAAATGAAACTTAAGTCTCAGAATGAGGGTTGAGCTTGGACACAAACCCTGGTTCCCTGGGTGAGAGTCCTGTTGCTGACTTATTCCACCATCTTCCTGCCTATGTAAAACTTGAATTTGCCTGATGACACCATGGATTGTTGCTTTATGCTTAACACATCTAGTCCATGCTGGGAGAACTCCATTCCATACAAGTGCAGTAGGTTGTACTTCATGCATGCACACTACAGGCCTTGTAATATGACTGCACATGGACTTTCTCAGACTTTCTGAAGTGCACTTTTCCTTTCCTACCCATGAGCTGGTGTTATACTACTTCTCTATCATGCTGGAGTCTGCTTGCAGGAATCCATTTGATACATGCGCAATAGGACTTATTTACATACGTTTACATACTCTGAGGTCCTGATGAGCATGTGCACCGTCCACCATGTAGCATACCTGCCATAAACACAAATCATGGGCTGCACCTGCATCCGAGTCTGGCAGTGGAGGTAGATGGTTGAATTTACGTCACTCGTGCCCTCAGAAAGTACACTGGCTTTACATGTCAGGGAGAAAACTTATTTATTTCCAAATAAAATTATGTTTCTTTCCAAATGTAAAAGTTAAGTTGGCCGAAAGCACATTTTTTTAACAACTAGCTGGTGAACAAAGTACAATTACTCCATGTCTGGATGGCATTATTGTGATGGACAGACAACTTTTTCTTCTCTTGTTTATCAGTAAGGAGTGAAAGGGCTCAACTATTACTCAGGATGGCACATGCGGGGAGAGCAAAGGAAACTCCTTAGAAGCACCTTCAATGACTCTGATGTGAGAGGACTGTCAGCAGCCCTCATTCAGTGGGATCTTACATTACTGCTTTCTGTATCACCTGCTCCTCTCTGGCTTCCCCCCCTCCCTCCACCACACCGTCTATTTCCCAGGTCACTGATTGGTAATTGGAGCTGTCTGACAGGAAGTGATAGCCTCTGTTGTTGTTGTTGTTGTGCTCTGTCTGATGCGATGCGAAGAAGCGTGTTCATTGGTAATTTACATAAAAGCCTTTGGGGGCGACTGAACGGCCCGGCGTCTGATTCTCTTTAATGACCCAGTCTGTCCTTGGTGGTGATCAGCGTGGAGTAGAGATTAGAGGAGGCAGGGGACCGGCGCCAGAGCACAAGTGACTTGTAAAAAACAAATTTATTAAAGGAGGTGTGATTGTTCAAAGCAACACTTCAGCAAAATGTCTTACTTTTCATAACCGGTCACAGAGGCGGGCGTCGTCATCGATGGGGAAATGGTGACACCTTTCAAAGTACGCGGGCCTGACTTGCGAAACTGCTGCTCTGTTTGGATATTTATACCAGCTGCTGTAACGTCAAGTCAGACCCCCAAAGTTCTGAAACCTCTGCACTTGTTGACAGCGCTTCGTGCCGGAGTTAATTGGTGTAGATGACCTGTCAAAGCAGCAGCAGTCTGGCTAATGCTGAGGTGCTCGAGAAGAGATAGTAGGAGCCCTCTGAGGTTGATGATCACCGTTGCTATTATTAGTGCGCTTGAAGACAAGCTACAAGAGCAAAACCCGAATGCAAAATGCAGTCCATCACCTGCAAAAAAAAAGCAGCATCATTTATTATTCAGCGTTGTCCTTCGTTTGCCTGAGGACAGTTTGGCTTATTGTGTTTTTGAAGCGCAGCAGTCCATTTGTCTTACGTGTGCTGCTGGTTGATTTACAGCTCTGGAGTCTTACGCTGATTGAAAAGGCGTCGGGAAGATTTAGCTGGGATACAGTATGGTTTCATATGGTTTGGTTTCAGATTTCTTATCACCAACTATAAAAGAAATCAAGTGCATTTCAATGTTAAGGGAATTAGCATGCACAAAGTTACTCTTCCATTTGTCATTACTGGGATCACCCCAAAGCTGTACATCTTTGTGGCGTAAGGAAATTAGATTCTCTGAGGTTCTGGCTTCTAACAAAGAGTAAAAGCGGCTCAGATTCATAGTTATAGATTGAACAGTTTGTTCCCAGTTAATCATTTCTGTAATGTTCCCGGTGCTCAGAAGGAGTTTCGAAGAAGGTGAGAAGATTTTAACAAGCAGCCTCCCTTGGGTGTCCTGAGAAAACATTTAATTTGACAAAAACCATGACTCAAAATGGTCAATTATCAGGTTCACAAGGATGAATATGTACCCCACTGATACTTACATGAATGTGAAGACACGTTAGCTAGTCTGTAAATGACTAAAATATAAATTACCCAACATAAACTGTCTTACTCAGGTTTTTTGGGTGACCGCATGAAGCCAGAACAGCTTCAACGCTTCTCTCCAAGTCTCCTATAACTCTACTGGAGGGATGACCAACTTCCTTCCAGTGATATTCAATCATCTGGCATCTTGATGATTGTGGTGAAGATCACTGACGAACACACTGGTCAAAAGTCTCCCAGAGGTGTTGAGCTGCGTTGAGATCTGGAGACTGTAAATGCTATGATTCCCATCATTTCCATTAAACCACTCAGTGACCTCTTGGGGGTTGATGGGGTTTCCATGCTGGAAGCGACAACAAGTTTCTCATCAGATAAAGAATTTGTATTTATTTGTAGGGCCAAAATGCAAAATGCCCGCACAGCGTAACCGAGCCACCAGATCCCCTCACTGTGGGGGTCAAGAGGTCAGGCTTTTCCTTTATTTCCCGCCTGTATGTCCTTTCTTTTTCTTGCTGTTTTTTAATTCAAATGCATAACAAAGCATAGAGAGCCTTTTAAGAGATGTTCGGCGGTGATTTAACACGGTGCTTCAGAGACCAGTAATTTGATTGTGGGCTGGCTGGATTGTGGGCTGAGCTCTGAGGCACAGATACAAGAATTATGACAGCGTAATATAGATGTCAGTTCTTCTCCTTTGATGATGCCAAAGCGTTGCAGTAAACCATTTTAAAGGACTTCAGCAGGAAAAAAAAAACCCTCCAAGGAATGTCTTTGAACTGTTTATCTTGTCTGACAAACAGTCTGAAAGGGAGAAATATTTAATGAACAAGGACCAAATAATCTCACATTGTGATAAATGAATTCATTACTTAATTACAACAGCAGCTGATCACTTATTGAGTTGTCATTTTTTGGGGGTTAGCTGTCTTTTAGCACAAACAAGCGATCAGATGCTGGTGGTAAGTCGTGAGCGCAGCATCTGCTCTGTTTATCTGCGTGGTACCAAATGCACAGCGCCGGCCTGCGCTGGGCTGCCCATTAAACACACATCATCAGTAATTGCTTCATATGCCGCATTTGATTCCATCACAGACAGACTGATTGACAGGATGAGCCCCGTCATTGCACGGTGACTCATCCCGTCCAGAGATGATTGAGCAGCAAACTGTGTGCCTGCCTGCCTGCCTGCCTGGATGTGGTGGTGATCATGATGATGATGATGATGATGATGATGATGTGTGTGCGATGCTCTATTGAAATGTTGGCTTTGGGGAGAAAATGAATAGTGACAAGTGTAGAAAGTGGGCTGTCAAAGGTTGTGCGGTTTAATCACACACAAAAACCAACATTAATCACGGCCGATATAATCGCTCTGATCATTTCAGATGGTTTAGATGGGCGATATTAGAGGGAGCAAAAATGACTAATAGAAAACTCACTTAAACAGCCTCAACAGGTGAATTAAAATCACTGCTGTTAACATGCACTTTGGGTTTAATGTTCTGTAACGTCACTGGTGTCCTTCAAAATATATCGACGTGGAGGCTGATTAAACTCTAAACACATCAGATTTGATGGTTTCAGATAACTTGGTGATGTCTAATCGAGTGAAATGCTAACGTTAAAGGAAGAATGAACACGTACGAGTTAAAAGTGAAATGTTAAACTCGTGGTCTATGACGTGCACCCCTGATGGGTTTTGCCATTAGCTTGTTGTGGCTAATCTTTGCAAACTTTTGATAAACAAAGTATTATGATGTAGATTATGTTTCTCGGTCAGCATCCTGACTTAGGATGTTTACCAAAGTCTGCTTGGGCTCATTTTACACATGCAACCTATATGGAATTACTCAATTTTCAGTCTTTTTCTGGCAACACATACTATGTGAATGCAAGGAAATGATTGTATTCCAGCAGCGGTGATAGTATGTGTTTATAGGTTGATGAAATGTTGGAATCTAGAGTTCAACGAAAAATTAGTTTGGAAGTATAACATCTTCAAAGATCAGTAATCCGACACATCTATGATCATCAAAGGAGATTTACGGTTGTGTGAGACCTTTTGTTGTGTTCATAGACTGTATATAAAAGATGGGTGAAGCCACTGGGTCAGAAAAGCTAACATGGACGTGTCCTGAACTTGTATGTTTTTCAAACGGCCAGCAGGGGGCGACTCCTCTGGTTGTAAAAAGAAGTCTGATTGTATTGAAAGTCTATGAGAAAATGACTCTACTTCTCACTTGATTTGTTCTATCAGTAGACGTTTTCCTGGTGAGATTATGGTCTCAAATCACTAAATTCCTTAAACACAGCATGATGGTCATTTAGTAAATTATGGTTCGACTTAGAGCAAAACAGACGACAAGGCAGGGTTTCCTTATCAATGTGTGTTGTGTCCTCAGGTTCTCAGTCAGATCTGCCCCTCACTTATTACATCTAACTTCAGACGACCACCATCACAACTACTCAAAGCTTCCAAATGTGATCCACAAAACAACAGTAACGTCATATTCGCTACCTCCATCTTTTATTTGAAGTCTGTGGAGTTAGAAAGTTGTCTCCAGCTCGTCCTTCACATCTGTTTGAGGCAAACAGCTTCAGACTACATGAGCCCATAGACACTATGTAAAAGACAGACACAGCCATCATGGCATCACCCAGTCGTTTGTGGACTACAGTTTACAAAAACACTGAGTTAGGAATTTGACCATCACCATCCTGGTTGAGGGATGGATCTGATTGAGAACCTGAGGACACAGCCTGGTTTCGCACCAATTTTACTCTAAAGGGCAAAATAATTTACAAAAACAAAATCATTCTGTATCAAAGTACATTTGAAACTAGAAATTAAAACCATGAACTCATTTGGAAAATGTTTTCTAAGGTCACAAATCGATGAGAAGTGTTTAAATATATTTCTATACAATCCGACTTCTTTTTCCAACCAGAGAAGTCGCTTCCTGCTGGCTGCTGAATCTGCACTGGTTTCACTTTTCAGACCTGGAGGCAACATCTATCTTTTATATCAAGGTCTGAGTTTGACATGGAAAAAGAATACATTGAATAAATATATAATATCTGTGGTTCTACTGGATTCCCATTTTAGTTTTTTGTGTCCGTTGTGAGTCTGACATTGCTGTATGTGTGCAGTGCTGTCCGCTGGTTAAATCCCATTGGTCAAATGCTTGTCCAGACAAACAGTTGTTCCAAAAATTGTTTCACAAGAAGTCAAGACTGGGCTTGCAAAGCTGTAATATCCTCAGCAGACTCTGACCAGTGAGCCTGGCTGCAAACAGGGAGCATCCACTGTGATAGGAAACCAGCCTCCAAGTGGAACTTCAGGCCCATAACTGTGGAAAACTGACACCCACGAGAGAATACGGAAAAGTAGCTCTGCCTTTCTATAAATATAAACTCTCTGTCTGCTGTTGGTGTCGTGTTTCACCGCAACTAATATCACAACTTGTTAAATTATGTCTTATTGAAGGTGTTAAGTAACATGCTCACATTAAAAAAAATCTTTGCATATGTGGCAGAACTGCACTTTGGGAAATGTGTGATCACTTTATGGTATAAAATAGGAGCTGGGTGCAACATGTCTCAGAGCAGAGGGTGCTTTAATATTAATGCATCCATTGTGAGTATAATGACACAGATACGCAGCACGTTGCTTCGTCTTTCTGATGCTCTTAAAGGTTCATGTCTCCTTAACACTGTACCGCTGTTTAAAATATCATTCAAAAAATTGGATTTAAAATATTCAGTTGGTATTAAGACGGCATTAAAGCAGACTTTTCTCCCCTGACATAAAACATTCGCCTTCTCTTCTAGGGGCTGACAGGCGGCGGAGCATCCTGCTGCGCCAGACTGTGAAATGATGACTTTCTCACAGATGTGCAGAACCCCCGAACGGGGAAGAGGGGAAGGAGAACGGGGGGGAAAGAGGGGAGAGGTTTATTAATGGCGAGGAGGCTGGGCGGGGGTTGACTTGCCACTTGGGCTGCTTGTCAGGTACAGCTGCTCCAGACTGTGGGCGACTCGCATCACCATCATCTCCTTGATTCAAAGTCAATGGCAGCAGCAGCTGTTTGTCCCCCAAGTCTGCAGCACCAGCAGCGGAGCTCCACGAAAAACATCAAGGGTGGCTGTTTGCCTGAGTTGAATAAAAAAAAAAAAAAAAAATCTCACTGTCACATCGAACTCTCAGGTCCAGGTGCAGAGAGAGTGTCACGCCTCGTCTTAGATGGAGGTTTGTGAAACATCACGTGCAAGGTGGAGTGAAATTTCTTTTTCTTTTTTCTTTTTTTTTTCATGCTTGAGAGGCCACGGCTCATTTCCCTCATGCAAATGAACTGCTGCAAGCAAAAGGGGAAGGCAAATGGTATTGGAAGGCTGACAGTGCTGTGTGGAAAATGTTGTGTGACTGGCACCGAGGCTAGCACAGTCCCCCAGTGTGCGCCACTGAAGGGAAAGATCGAGCGAGCCAAAGAGGGGGGTCAGGGTGGGGATTTCCTTTTCATAAGAGCTTTGGCGTCGAAGGGGTTCTCTTGAAATTTATGTCACTGCGACGCCTGATGCAAAGGCTTTAGCTCGCGCAAACACAAGTTGAAGGAGAACTTCACACCATAAGTCGATGCTGCCGATGACTAACCAGAATCTCGCTCCCTGACTGCGCTCGTGAGTGGGCAGCGAGCAGCATGAGTGGAACCTGTGGATGTAGCCTCGATTGTCTGCTGGGGATCTGCTCCGGTGAGGTCTGGTTTTTAAAATAGAAAATCTTTGGATTTGAATATTGAAGGAGAAGCAAAGACAGAACCTCCGAAGCAAGCGAGAGGGCACTTGTAGGCACTTAGCATCCGAGAACTTCATGTAGCCAGCTACCATCCTCCAGACGGCAGTTCTGGAAGTTACGTAAGCTCCAGATATAAATACACTTTTTTTTTGCTGTGAGAGAAGAGGCCAGCTGTGAGCAGGGACAGAATTGGAGCACCCTGTTCCTTTTATACTTTGTGCCCAACCAGGTCCCAGTCCAGCGCCTGTGATCTCCAACAGTAGACCCATTTCAGAGTCCGCATACTGTGGGGAGATTGTGCTGCAGTAACCTTACACTCAGGATAAAGTGATGGAAGGGAAATCTGGAACACCGGTTTCCCTGCTCGCGTTCAGCTGGCTTATTCCTCCCCAGTCGACCATGAATGGGCAAATTCATTAAACTTCTGCCACTGCATCAATAAACTGCTGATTTCCCCCATAAGTGCCAACCCTACAGGGGCTCCCCAGTCAGAAGCTGCAAAGCATTGTAAACAGTAAGAGTTTAATGGAGGTTTGTAATGGATTGAGGCAGTGCTGGTGAGGCATCGTTCAGAAGGTTCAACCAATGAGACGCCGGTTCAAGGAGAAAGGCAATCCGATTTGCCAACAGGCACAAAAAGGGCGGGAGAGCTGTACGTTCGCTCACACCCTCTGTCCGTGTCATATGAGGTCACCTTTACTGTTTTCCAGGAAACAACAGGTTTCCAGGAAGTTCAAGTCCCCAAAGGGTCTTAGTAAATGATATGCAAAATAATGGTTTCTGTGCAGGCAGTGAGCAGCGTTGCACTTGTTTCTGATGCAGTGAAGCCACCAATTACGACAAGACCGCGAGTGCTGCCAGAAGTCGCAGCGAATGAGCATTTTGATGTGTCGCTGCCGTAAGTGTGTGTGTCTGGTTGAACCGGGCGGCTGCAGTGGGCCAAAGGGAGTGATTTGGACCAGAATAAACAAGAAAAGTGACTTCATGCTGTAAGTCACTCGACACAAACTATGGATTCATAAAAATGAATCATTTCAGCGCCAGGATGCAACCATTGTGTCTCAGGAAAAAGGGGGAAGTTTAAACATCATAACAGCAGCTTTGGACAATATTTACCACCACTGTCTTTTTGTGATATTTAACAAGAGGTCAAATATTCAATTATCACAAAAAGCAAAAAACTGGAAAGAAATGGTCCCAAAAGTGACTATAAATTGATGCGTCTAATTGTTTTTGTCTTTCACGCCTCGTTAATAATCTCACAATCTCATCAATTGTGATCTTGCAACCCACTGAAGGGGGCCTCAAGCCCAATCTATCAAACTGGATGTGAAGCAGATAAAACAAACTGAACCTGGGTGAGCTACAACAGCAAAACTCTACTTATAATATGCATTAATATTAACGTTAATTATCTGCTGATGTCATGTCTAATACTAATAATATATTGGACAAAAGTAGTATCTGTTCTTTTACTGAATTCAAAACTGTAATGAGAACATTTTTATTGTGTTTTCATGCTGTTGACACACCATTGTTATTATTATTAGCATTATTATTTGTCTTTTATATGTTTTACTTTATTAACTGTACACAGAGTCATACATACAGATTATATATAGAAATCATATTGTTCAATCCCTGACACTGTGTCGTTTAGAACAGTCTTTGTCGCTCCTCTGCTAATGTGTCGCCTGTTGCCAGGAATTTTAATGGAGTATTAATTGACTCACACCGAACCTTTGAGCCACAAATCAAAGAAGTTCTGCTTCCTTTAGTTAAAAACCATCCAAAATTAAACTGATGCACTCACAAGTCATTTATTTTCAACCACTGCAGCTCCCTTCATTCTGTCACGAACCCAAAGTCTTCCAAACAGCAGCGCTCTCGGCTTCTTGCTGGTTTTAACAGATGACACTACATCACCCCAGTCCTGACTTCTCTCCACCGACTCCTTGTTCGTTTTGAAATTGATTTTAAGCTTCAAGCTTTAGATGCTCAGATGGGGGGGTCCAAGGTCGAGGCTTAAATCTTAAGGGGCCCTTCAGCTTTGGAGGGACCTGCCTGAGGAGCTGTAGAATCAATGACCCTTAAAATCACTTCTTGAAACCCTTTTTTTTTTCAATATGATGCTGACGTTTTATTGCTTATATGTTTTGCTTTTATTAGTTTACATGTATTTATTATTATCGCCACATTGCTCGTTTTGTCTGCTGTTTTCTTGTTTTCTTATCGGTTGCCATGTCAGATTCTGGTATCCTGCTTCTGCTTTGTCTGTCAAAGCACTTTGTCCTTTTATTCCGTTCTCCCTGCAGATGAACTGTCCTCTCGCTGGACTTCCTGAGTTCAAACCCTGCATCTGCAAACATCCTCTGAGTCAGTGGCATTCAACCTTGGTCCTGAGAACTCAAAAGACTGCTTCTCAGTACCAGCACAGCCAAGAATGGACTCGAGAAGGACGCTCTTGCCAAGTCCCCTTGAGAGAACAGTCTGGCAACATCGCAAGGACGGAGAACACAGCTGTCAAGAGTTTGAGACGTTCTGCTCAGCTGCTGCTTTGTGCAGCTCAAAATGCAACTTGCTAAGTGACAGGACATGACAACCACATTGATTTTGCTGTTTTTCAATCCGTGTCCTACTACTTTTTTTTCTTTTTTTTGTTATTTTGGTATACGCTTAGTGTTTCTGTTGCGTTTTCTTGTTTGCAAAAGCGTATACCTTGCAAATAAATAGAATAAACATGAGAAAACACAACAGAGACTCACTCCTTGTGTTACTTTCCCAGATCTTCCAGCAGTTCGACAGCATCAAGCCTGCTGTCCACAAACGTGTCAGCCTTGTTTCCAATTATCTGCAACTTGGAGAAAATATGCCAAGCTTTAGCAATTACTGTTTGCTGTTCATAGCTTCCAAGTCTTTTTTTTTTTTCAGTACACAAATGCACCAATTATTGGGAATAAAAACACAATAAAGTCGTGCTGTCCCTGCTGGCCATCATTCTTGTGTGACTGCCTGGGCAGCTTTAACGGTTCAAATCTAACAAATACAGTTTCTCTCTCATTCTCCACTGTTCCGTCTAATTATTTTCAAACTAAGCGTGCTGACAAAGCTGTGAGTTCAAGCTCCTTCTCTGGTCATGTGTGAATTTAGTCAAAGAATTTAGAATGATAAATGATTGGGGGGTATTCAGTAATGAGTGAAACAAATGCATCAATTCAGAAATTCCTGCTGTTCATAGAAACATTCTTCCCTTTCTGACTCTGCAGAATTGCTATCAAAATCCAATTACAGGCCATGTTTTGTCCCTTTCCCGTCCGCTGTCAGTGGAAAACAGCCCTGAGGGTGGAGCTGCTATCTGAAAATTAGTCGTTTTTGTCTTGCAGCATTTCAGAGGAAAACTAAAAACCGTCCTAATTGACTCGATCAACACAGTCTTTGTGCAGCTGGCCTCGGGGCTGCGTTGAGGTTCAGTTCACAGTGTTGTGCACAACTAACACTCCCACTCTGTGCGCCATAAACAGCGGCAGTTTGCATTGTGCGCAGAGGGCTTTAAAAACTAGAGTCCCCCTAAAAGACGCACTTTGTTCCCAGCTCTGTGTGAACTTCTAATCAAACAGATAAATCCCCCCCAATCAGGAGCAATAAACAGCAGCGCAAGTATCTGAAGCTCCACTACACTCAACGCGTAACGTGTCCTGATGTTTGAAGTGGCTGCAGGAGGCAGCGGGACCGTGCGCTCAGGTACGCGCAGCCAATGGGAGCGCAGGAGGGAGTGCTCAACAGCCGAGAGGCGGTCCGCGCCGGCACAGACACAGCACACCTTCAGATGGAGATGAAGTAGCAGCGGCAGTCGAGCAACAGAGAGACAACAGCGTCTGAACCGCGGATCCGGAGCTTTTTCTTCAGGGGGGGAACAGACAGGTGACAGAGCAAACCGAGCCGCCTCAACGCCCATCGGTGGAAATTACTGCTGTTTCAAGCCCCGCACACACCCCCAGGTTGCCTCAGTAGATGTTACTCAGCTGCATGCATTTCGATCTGATCATCTAAGCCCGGTCCACCAAGATGGAAAATGCGCACACTAAATCGGCGACTGAAGTTTTAGACAACTTCAGTGTGAACGAAAACACCGGGCTGACTCTGGAGCAGGTCAAAGTCAGTTTGGAGAAATATGGGCCGAACGGTGAGTAGTTTGTCTACATTATTTCCCCTCTCTCTCTCTCTCTCTCTCTCTCTCTCTTTTTTTTTTCTTTTAAGTCAAACGTGGTGCGTATGAGAGCCTGCATCGATTCATTTGCCAGGAAACCCCTCCACTGCCGTTAGATTTCAAGCTGAGGCAGATCGTGCGCGTAAAAAGCCACCGTATTCCCTGTGGCGCACAGTCAGTGGAAATATAAGTGGCACATTCATTGATGCACATGCCCGCATTGGATCATTCACCTCACACCGCACCGGGTAAAGTTTGGAAACACATCTGCAGAGGAGAAATACGACACAAATAAACCAATTTAGTTAAACAATCCAGCTTCTTCTTTATTCAGTCTCTCCTCGTGTCAGGTCTGCTCTGAAAGTATGTCAAGTGCCTCAAAACGGCAGCCGAAAAAAAAAAAAAAAAAAGCTGATATCTCATGGAAAACAAGCCCTCTGTGGCTGGGTATGGACACAGTACGAGCAGCTGTGTGAGGACAGACATCCCAGGCTGTCATACAGGGATCAGGAAGTGCAGGGCAGGAAGGCTACTGGGGTGGAAGAGGATGAAGAGCTGAAGATAATGAAACAGAAAATCTTGAACAACCTGTTTTCACTTTCAACAGTTGTTCTTCACGTGGCCTGTACTTTACAGTTCAAATTACAAGATAACACACGGAAGTGCATGTGTTGTTTAAAGTGGACAGTGTCAGAGTGATAAAGATCACAGAGGCACAGTGCTGTTGTCAAACCAGCATGTAAAGTTGCCAGTTTTATGCCTTTGAGGTGAATATATCACTTCTGTGGATCACAAAGCAGCTCATGCACACACGTTAAGTATTTTCATGCTGAGCTGGGACCTGACATCTGCACACCTTTCACTCCTCTCCTGTCATTTGCATGTGCGGCCAAGCTGTGGAGCAGAGCGGCACATTGTGCCAGTCAAACAGTGGCCCTTTTGTTGCAGCCAGCCACTCTACCCAGGGGCTCGTGATGACTTCATGGAAAAAAGCAACGTCTTGCCACAGATAACATCTCTTTTGCTTTTAGCTGTGAACTTCCTGCCTTGTGTGAGAGCGTTGCAGATAAATACTAGAGGGAGGGAATACCCTTTTTTCCATTTTGGGACTTAGTAACTACAACAGGGGTTATCCACTGCTTCTTTACACGCCACAAATGTTAAAAACAGCATCGGTGTGGGTTTGTTTACCGCTTCAGTTCGTGTCTCTGCAGAGTGATGTACGCCTGCTAAAGGGCTCCTTCCCCTCTGCTCACAAACCACAAACTGTGCACATGAGGCAAGGACTCCGTGTGAGGCTTGGGGGTTTTGTTTCAGCGAGGTGGCTTGCTCACCTTGACATGTGTGCACTGTCTGGTTAGCAGGATCTCATTATCAGCAGGATCATTAACCCGAAACGTGTCCACAAACAACATCTCCGCCGTGGGACTGAGCTCAGTGTTTGGACACGAGAAAGCAAATGGGAGGAGGAAAATGATGATGTGCTGCTCCGAGTGTCTGCATGAGGAGGCTTCGACGTGCTGAAAGATAATGTGACATGTTTGACTCAGATGTGACACTGTGGGCCCGAAGTGGCTCACGGTTCATGTGGATCTCTGGGATGGATGAGGGAGTTTAACTGTGGCCGGTTTCCAGAAATGTCTGTTAGCTGTTAGTCGTCCCTCCTCAATTAAAATGTGATGAGAGTGCGTCTTGCCTCATTACATCTTGGGGTAATTTGGAGTTCAAAAATGGGTTCAAACCACCGTGAGGTTACATATTTTGACCAGATTTTTATTTTTTGTCCTTTCTCATGGTATACATGGCAACACCCACTGAACTGTAGTATCCATTAATTTGTCTCATTAGGAAGAAGAGCTTCAAATAATTAATTTGACCTTTTTATGGATGGATTTTTTCCTTTTCCTGATGTTGGGGAGACGCATAAAATGTTGCTTTTTTGTAAGTAAAGAGATGTCTAGGCGTTGTGGCTTTCTGTCGACGCTTTCATGTGCTGTTACTGAGAGAAACCTCCCCCCCCACACAGTTTCTAATCCCTTTCTGAGATGTTGGAAAGTTAGCTTAGCCACCACATCTGGTGCAGCCTTTTTCTGTAAAGCTGCTGCAGGAAGGAGGCTTTTATTCACACCTTCCATTCGTGGTCTACCTCTCCGAGTTCATCCACAAACATCCACTTAATTTACTGTGGAGGACTACAAGCACCTCAATTTACAAGACAGTTTATCAGTTTCATTGTGAAGTGATAGTTGGTTGTGATGTAGTGGAGACGAGAGGAAGTCACAAGCCTCTATATCTCTCTCTCACACACACACACACACACACACACACACACACCCTGTCTGTGTGTGTGTGTGGGTGCACCGAGACGCTTTGTGCTGTTACAGCTTGCGGTTCCTGATGATTGTGTCCTGTGCACTCACATCCCCGATTTCAAAGGTGCACTGCGTTCGTTTTCGGAGAGTGTCAGTAAAAGGGCACATTGTCCCCATGAGCAATCAACTTTTTTTATTATTTTTTTTTTTCAAGGTAAGGTCCCTTGACAGCAATTTTCAAAGACTTTCAGGTGAAGGAGTGTCCGGGGAAGATGGCCTTTTTAAAAAAAAAAAATCCCCTCCTAAGAATGCGTTAATTGATTGATTCATCTTCCCTTCTAACATTTAAGATCTAAAAGAAGTTCCTCCGTCATGATTGAAGTCCTCCAGGCTTTAAAATGTTAAAAGCGTAATTGAGTATAGAAGCATTATTGATCAAAGCGTGTTAAATAAATCCCTTTCTATCTTTTCTTTTTTTAAAAATTGCGTTGCACAGCTGGAGGGCCTTCTCCAATTAGGCTTTTAAAAATGTCACCTGACACTCCCTCCAGGAGAGGAGCAGAATTGTGCAACGTATTCAGGTTAAACAACCTAGTAATGCATGTCATTGCACCATCATCACACAGTGTCTGATGTTAGACGTGTTGGGCAATCAAAACAAACCAATCGGCCTTCTCTTCTGTTATCAAACCCTGCACCGGAGCGTCTGTTGATTTTAACCGACTTATGTCATTTTATTGATTAAATGAAGAGAACCTCCGGCACCAATAAAGTGTCTGTTTTTCCGTCACTGATGGAGTGAAGTGATGCCGTCCTTTGCAACGATTCTAAAACGTTGCTGCACTTTCTTCACCGCAGTTTCTGCTACAAATATTAATTACAACTTCCTCTAGTGGGATCTTTCTCACTGTGTTGTTTCTCTTCCTGTTGTGCAACTTGACATGAAAGCGGCCTGACTTACTCGCTCCTGCGTTTGAAATATGAGAGACGTTGTTACTGTTTCCTGCTCCTCCTCCACGCCGCCGCCATGACTGCACGTCGCCGTACGCTCCTCAATCACTTGACTGCAAATTGTCCAGCGGAGAGTTAAAACTGTGCTAATAGTATCGGTGTTATGTGGGCTGAGAAAGGAGAGCTAAGTTGTAGAAAAGTAATTTGAAGTCCTTGGGGTGTTGAGTCACTTCCCTGTTCTAGTGGGCTCTGTGTGTGCCTGCCCAGCTGCCTTCAAAGGAACTGTGATCCTGTTCGAGCTTGTCACTTGTCTTGCCTTCTTCCCTCCCACCTCTGCATCTGTCAGTCACCGTCATTGCTCTCGCGCTGAGATGATGTTGAGTCACGGCGCTCTTGACGCTCTGCCTGGATGCTCCTGCTGCAGCACAGTCCGGTCCGCTGAGGAGATGGATGCTCACAGGTGTTTCACTGGTGCACCGGCAAGAAAATGGAGATCTGAGTGCAGGATGAAGAGCTGCATGTAAAATAGCGTGTGGAGCTTGTTGGTGTCTGGAAAAATAATTCTAGAAAAGTCATGTGTTTGGATCTTAAACCCTTTGTTTCCACCTTTTCTGCCATCCCACACATTAGAGCATCCTGGAATTAGATTTAGCGTTATTGCCCAAGAGTGCGTAGACACAGAAGGAATTCGGTTTTTTTTGCTTTTAAAGAACTTACACACACAAATAAACAACATGCATTCATTTGAACCAGGACAAAAGGTCAAAGAAAGGAAGTGAGCATTTGGCTACATGGATGTGTGTCGGAGAGCATGTTTAAAAGTGAACCAGAAGTTTGACTCTGATGCGACAGGAATGAATACAGTTAGGGTTAAATTAAAAAAAGCAAAAATACGAGAGAGCATAATAGTGAAGTGGCCATCTACAGGACTGTCGTCAGAGTTTCATCTCATCCAGTCAACTTTTTTCAACACTACTCGGGGGTCGACTCATCATCAGCCTGGCCGACTGTCGGATCCAATATTCATCATTTTCCCGATTATCTGTGTTTTTTAAGTGACTCTCCATTTAAATATTTTCATTTAAAAACTTTACCTCTGATGCATCTGTGGTCAATGTCCCGCCCACAGAACAATCTGATTGGTCGCATGTCACCAGTAGCACATTTTGAAAAGGTCTTTTTAACATATACAGAACATAAATGGCATTTCAGCAGAGTTTTATGGTTTAATTTGTGTTGTTCTAAATTATGGCACCCATTCTGAACACTACATTATAGAAAATTGATCTAAAATGCCACCATAATGCAGCAGCTTAAGATATGATGGCAGTTTTTAAAGAGTGAAGCTGGTGATAAATATAACTATTTGTCATTTTTAACAAATCTTATTAAAAGACCAAAAGAAACACATGGTAGTCTGTCACTCAGTGCTTTCCATACTTCAGCGCCACGCCTACAGGTCCCATTTTTAAAATCTGTTATGAATGTAGACTTTTATTTTGAAGGGCAGTTAATAGCTGAGCACTGTGGGATTCTTGTATTTTGTGTTTTTTAGCAGATGTTGCTTATACGTGCATTTACTGGGACATATTTTCAGCTGTAGATTGGATGCTCTGGTAGTGTCAGTGTTGAGTATTTATGGCAGCAGGACGCCGTATGTGGAATTGTCTCAAAATAACCTACAGCGTCCTGATTTGTGGTGATGCTGGAACATGTCGCCCAGTGAAACGCTGTGGCTCACTGGTGAGATTCTGAAATATTTTCGGACAACAATGCAGCTCCACGGCACAGAGGAACGAGATACTGTGCAGACAAAACTTGTTTGTAGCATCAAGTCGTTCTTAGTTTTGCCCTTTTCATTAGGTTTGTTAAAAATATAGACCATCACTGGACTTAATATCATTTTGGCAAACCAAAGGGTAGTGTAACTCAACATGGGCGTGTAGAAGCCTGTCTTGTGTCACACCATCTGCTCTTGTGTCAGTGGGTGTATATTTTTTAATTTTTTTTAAAATTCAGTTTGAAGTTTTCACTACTTTGACGGGCTTCTGTTGCCTCAGGCCTCAGATCCTTAAAGTTGTACTGTACCAGGCATTTGATTGGATAAAAGTGTCGTTCTGGTTTCTAAACCTAGAATAAACTCTATTAATAGCTTGGTGTTAACACAGATATTTCGGTCTGCCGTTTGGGGGATTGCTGACTATTTTTCACGGCATTCAGCTTCTCCAGTTGGCTACTGGGCGGCCGGGTGCCATCCTCCTAGCCTGTCGAGATGTTCAAAAAATGGCTCTTTGCACAGCTGTGACCTTAAAGAGGAAGCTTTGAGCTCTGACAAGATATCAGCTCTGTGCTAATCACCTCATGCATGTCCTGCTCAGTTGACAGGCCTCTTTTCCTTTTCCTCTGTAACTTGCCAGCAGAGCCGATCGTGCTGTGAGCGGTTAAAAACGAGGGGCAAGGCGCTCTTTCTCTGTGCGAGTTGGAGTGTTTGTTTAAACCTGAATCTAATGTGCAGTGAGCAGTATATGTGTGCAGTCAGGGCCCATATTTATTTACAGTATCTGCATAAACACAGATGTCTTATCTTCAGTGATCATCAGCGGTTTCAGTCTATCGCTGCTCGGATCACGTATGATGTTCAAAGGTCCTAATCCGGTGAACCAAAACGTGTTGTTTGTGTTTGTCCTAAACAAACCAAACTAAAATATACAGGACACTCTCATGCATTGGTAGATCTTTCACAGGACAAATGTGAGAGTGATGCTGCAGTTTGATTTCAGCATGCACTATCCCGAGCAACAACCAAAGGAAAAATCCAGTCTCTTTTTCCCTGACCACAGCTCGATGACGTCAGAGACGGTTCAGCCAATCGGCAGCTGCAGCAGCCACTGAGCTGAGTCTCATGTTATTTGCTGTCTTAATTGGCTAGAAAAGATAAAAATCTCCACTTTGAAGCTAATTCTCCTCTTCTGACACGACAGCCTTTCAGAGACGAACAACACAAAAGAGCTTATCTGCGTGCAACTTTGACAGTTGATGGAATTTCCTCTCTGCGTCCTCGGCATGAGGAGAATTACAAGCTGATCAGTTAATCAAACATTGCAGCTAAAATAATATTAATTGCACCGAGCAGGACAGCCCGCTCCTTTTCCACTGGTGCCCCTTTTTTCCTGCTGTGCATGCTAATATATTTTGCCTCTCGCTGAAATGAAAACCATTATGTCTTTCCTTTGTTGAGTATGTGAGGCATTTCAGACTGTTGGTCTGGATGTGTCAGCAGGTTTTAAAACGTTTGCTTAATGCTAGTTGGAAAAATGTTACTGCAGCTTCTGTCTCATTGTGCTGTTGTGGAAATTCTACTGTGGGCTGAAACAAATTCTGACCCATTTAATTTAATTCGACACTCTCTGGTGTGGTGCTTCAAACACACTTTGAGTTGGTATTTGAAAATTAGTTGCAAAAACCTCAAATATGCAGCAATGTTTTCCAAATATCTCAATGAATGGTGCAAATTTTTTCCCCTGTAATCAATTATAGCGAGACATAAACTGCACTGTGCTTTCAATGACATTTAAATTCCTTACAAATATGAAGCGCTGAGGGGTGACAAATTAATGGAAAAAAACAACAGTAAGTGTCTTAGTTATGTGTTGGGCCACCAGAACAGCTCTCTATTAGAAGTATTAAACCATTCTTCCAAAAGATATTCTCTCTTTTGGTGTTTTGGTGACGGCGGTGGAGTCTGCTGTCAAATACGTCGACTAAAAATCTCCTCTAAGTGTTGAGATGTGGTGACTGTGAAGGTCACAGCATGTGATTCACATCACTTTCATCAAACCGTTTAGTGACCCTTTGTGCTCTATGAATGAGAGCATTGCTTCTTTATTGGATAAAGATGATCGCTCAGAACGACTTGTATTGATTTGGTGTGATCCTTCCCTCTAAGGGGACAAGTGGAGCCAAACCATGATGGCAAAATGTCCCCCAAAGCTCAACAGAGCCACCAGACCCCATCAGTGTGGAGTCCAAGGTTCAGGTTCTTCCTCTGATTTGTCACCTGTCTGTACAAACTAATATAATAAAACATTTAAAGCAGCTCCTCAATTGTTTACATCCCTTTAAAGTTGAAATACAAGCTGAAATGAGGGATGGAAGCATTGACTGTAAATAAAGATGGACGTAGCCTCGGAGCCAAAAAAGTAAAGCCAACACAGAGGTGCCTTACACCCATTTTTTTTCTTAACGCCTGCAGGTGGCGACTTCTTTGGTTGTAAAAATAAGTCGGATTGTATATAAATCCATGAGAAAATGACCCTACTTCACCCTTGATCTGTTACCTCAGCAAACATGTTCCTCATGGGTTTATGGTCTCAATCACTAGTTTCCAGTCTCCCTCAACACAGCATGATGTTTATTTTGTAAGTTGTTGTCCCATTTGGAGAAAAATAGATGATAAAGCGGGGTATGTTTTAGAGTTGGGCTACTTGGTGATTATCAGGCTGCTATCGTACCATCGTGCACAGTGTCCTTGACTTCTCAGTCAGATTCACGCCTCACTTGTTAGATCCAGTTTCAAAAGACCAAGATGGCGATGGCCAAATGCCTGAGATGAGGCTGCAAAATGGTGGTCCACAAACAAATGATGATGATTTGCTGTGACTTCAGAGATGCCCTGACTTTTCATCTGGTGCTGTGGTCAGAACGAGTCCAACATATGTTGGCATGCTAAACAAAGATGAACATATCTAGAGAAAAAATCAGCATTGCCATTGTGCACATATTGGCATGTTGGCATTTAGCTCAAAGTTAACTATAAAGAGACACCAGCATGACTTCAGAGTCTTGTTCTGTTTGATCCACGTGTTTGAGCAGCTTTAATCCAACATGACAGACTTCTGGGTCTTTAATGACTGAGGAGTCATTGAGGCCTTCATGTCCTCGTTTTATTACGTTGCAGAGGAGTGATTAGTGACTCTGTTCCACTGTTGCCGATCCGATATGAAGAGTTGCTGTCACAGGTCGTTGGGGCGCCTGGAGATAGCTGCTGACTCTTGCCCACTTAGCATGGTTGCGTATGACTTCTTTAGAGAAGGAAAGCCCTCGACTGACATTTATGTAAATGAACATTGACTTTGTCAGACACCAGACGTCTCTCCTGCAGCTACTGCGATGCTCTCAGTGTAGCAGAGATAATAACGTTAGGCTGGAGAATGAGGTACATTTATCATTCACATTTGATATGCTTAATGCATGCAGACTTTTCCGGTGGGGGAATACATTAGGAGATTGAGTGGATATAGGAAACTATCATTAGGGGTTACCATCATGGTATTTATAGGGCTGTTTTACATTCTCGTGGCGTGTGCAGAGGGATCCTGGAGCTTGAGTCTGAAGCAGCACCGGTCTTACTTCTGTACCTGCATACAGCCACTGGTGCCTCCCTGTTCACAACTCAACCCGCTGGCTGTTTATGTGGAGGTGTGTCTGCTTGTCTGCATGCTACCACTCATGCTAAAGGTGCATTAGCAGCCTGCGGAGGTCAGAAATGAGCTGGTCCACTTCAGACCATGATGCCTGCAGTCGAGCATGCTGCATCAAGGCCCCGCTGATTGCATAACAGTTATTCTTGGTAAATTTTGACAGACACTGGCACATTACCTTGTGAAATGCTTGTTTTCGAGGAGCCTTCATGAGCCAAGTTGCTATGGTAACTGCAGAAAACTTTCTCATGTTTGTAGTTTTCACGAGGCAGCTCCAACTCCGGCTTGTTAACGCCGCTTTAACCGCAGTCAGATGTGATGTTTACTGAGGGGGGGGGGGTCCTAATAATCTGGAGTGTAATTTGTTAATGGACTCCGTCAGAGTCCAAAGAGACGGGAGAGAGGAGCTTGCGCTGAGAGCTCCTTCATCAGCACATTGTTTGCAGTGCCGATAGATAGATAGACAGCTTCCTGCTTTGCTTCCTGACTCTCTGGACACAGAAATCATCTCCATGTTGCTGTTGTTGGCAACTGTCTCCAGGAAGTGTCTCCCCTCTGCTCGGCACTGCTCACTTTTTTTTTTTTTTTTTGCTGTGCGTAAACAGCCTCTTTTATTCATTGTCTGGGTCGGGAGGAGGGGAGGAGGTGGAAAGGAGCTGTGGGGACATAGAGAGAGAGAGAGGGAGAGGGAGAGCGAGGTGAAGTCAGTACTCAGGAATGCGCCTGGGCAAGCCTCGGGTTGACACAGCCCAGATGACTGGGAGGGAATCCTTGGCAGGGGGAAGCCGGGGAACCCCGTTCAACACCTCCAGCTTTTTCCCTCTCTTCACCCACCCACCCTCTCCTCCCCTCCCCTTACCCTCTCTTCTGTCTTGTCCTTTCAGTCAGTCCGTCTTTGTCTCCAGCACTCCAGTCCCAGCCAGCCTGTCTGCCATAAAAACATTATACAACCAGGGAGGCACAGTAATGGGGAAACAGGCTTATGTCAGACTGGTGGAGCATGGAAAACAGTGAAACCCACTTCTCCACATTTCTGCTGCCGCTGCTGGCAGAGTGCAGCCAAAAGTCCCCCGTGAGTTCAACCGTGTCCAACCTGAACTCTGAAAACCCTCTAGACAGCAAGTTTTTGAAAAGCGATTCACAATGACTCATCAGCTATTATTATACAGGCTGAGGACGATCTTTACTGGAGCAGAGGCACGACCTCTGCACAAGGGTCAGTCTGCCCAAGAAGGTTGTTTTCTAACAGATTATCCACAACTAGTTTAAAGCCAGTGTAGGAACTTCTCTGTTCTTTAATAGCTGGTGTGATGAAAATGCGTTTTATTCTAGTTCTCTGCAGACACGAGGCGTGAGGTGTTATTCTTGTGCATATTTCATATATCAACCGTGTGCTCTCTAATGTGAAGGCTTGTCTCTCATCCGCTCTTGTTTGTGCTGAGGAGGCCCAGCTTGACCCTGACACCTTGGAGTGCACAGGAGGCCTTATCTTGACTGTTGAAGGCCCACACAAATGGTTCCAGAGGCCTCGGAGTGCCTTGTTAGTGGAAGAGTCAGACACGGTCATTACAAACTGACCCCCACCTTGCTTTCCTCTGCTGGGAGGGCTATGAGCGGCAAACTTTCCTATAAGATTGACTGACTTTATGCCTTTTGCCTCCTGTTTCTGGAAGTCCTGATTGCGTGGTTTATTGCAATAAATAACTCTAATGGACGCTTGTCCTCGGTAAAGTTTTTGTAGAATCCCCACTTCACCTCCTTGCTCTCCTTAGTTTTGTTAAATCAAACCACCAACTGAAATGATCAAACAGCTTTTTCATTTTAGTGGGAAAACACTAAGAAATTCGCAGATTGCTTTTTCATTTTATTCTAAAAACGACTCGATAAATCATATAATTTCTCTTTCCACTAGCGGCACGTGAGCGGCTGCAGTATTTTTGTTTTTGGACCGAGGCTGCGGGCTCACGTCATGGCCCTTCCTCTTTTCCAGGCCCGCTCCACACACGGTCACGTTTGATACTCGTGCTGTACAGTGTGGTCAAAACATGCAGAGAAACACGAGGTTTCCACTGCTCAAAGGAGAATACTGCTGTCATTTAGGGCTACCAGCCCGCTGGCTTCTAAATATAGCTGCTTTTCCACAACCGTTCCGTAATGAATGCTGTAATTCAAGCTTTCACTTACTGTATTTACTGTATAATGAGCCGTTCTGAGAGGGCATGGATTAAAGAATTATAATGCTGTAAAGGTGTTAGTCTGTGGTAGAAGCTCATGTTCCCTCCAGTGTCGGGGCATATGAAATGTATTCCCCCCCCAAAAAAATAAATCATGATGCAACCTGGATGTCAGACATATGCACAAAGTCAAACAGAAAGCAGGCCAATCAGACCGATGCTATCAACACTCATCAAGTCCTTCTGATGTGATGGATGTTGTTTGCTGCATTGGACCCGTTCAGTCATAACTTTGCGTCGGACTTGATGAGAACCTGACAAACGCGGTGACTAAGCATGTCTGCGTGTCATTGTGGCGACACTGATCAACAGTACTTGTCAATTGGAACGTTTTTAGAACATGACTGATGTGTTTTCTACTCACACCAGTGACTCATGAGTGTGGTGGGTGTTCGGATCAGAGTGGATAAAATGCTCAGCCTGTCTCAAAATGCCAAAAAACTGAAAAAAAAAGAAATCAACTTTCCTTTTCGAATGACAGATAAAAAGTGACAAGAATTGATTTGAAAGAAAAGACGTTTGAGTCGTCGGGTTTGTTTTCGTGGGATCCTACTCGCATTCTGATGTAAAGAAGTGGCGTAAATGCAGTAAGTAAGCAGAATGTGCACTGAAGTAAACTCCAGCAGTTTAGAGGCTGAGGCTGCACCATGAATGTCAATGACATCACCGCAGCTCTGATAAAGAAAAAGTGTTTCCTGGATAAGCGAGGACCAGAATAAACGTTGTGTTCTTACAAAGGGCCCCGGCTATTGATTATTTCCATTACTGTTAAATCTTTCTCAGTTAATTTAAAATGTGAGTAACACTGCCGGAAAGGGAAAAAAAAGTCCAAAATGTTCCTAACAAATGTCCACAGCTCTAATTAGGTCTTCCATCAATCAAAAAAACATTCAACTTATAATGATTTAAGTCAAATTCTTACATCCAAGAAGCCTGAAACAGTGAATATTTAGCATTTTTTACTGCTTTTTCATTAATGTGTGTGTATTTAAAGACAGTATCATGCAAATAAGTTAAGCTGCATTTATTTAGCACATTTTAACGCCGTTACAAAGTGCTTCACACACACAAAAAAAGGCAAACAAAGTGAGAATAAATTATAATATGAAACAGCGCAGTCAGAGACAAACAAACCCAGACACACAAAGTACTTCACACACATAAACGAAACAGGAAAAAAAAACTAAGTGAGAATAAATGACAAAATGAAGCACAGTGCAGTGGCAGAGACATGTACCAGAACAAAAACACATGGATGGAAGTCTATAAACGGGTTCACTGGTTTTTTAGGAGGCGCTAAAAGCAGCCCAAAGGTCCAGAGCATCTAATTGACTGAAGAAGATTTCAAAGTGTTGGGGATAAAGATGCAATCACCTTTTGTTTTGCTGTTGGAGCAAGGGATGGATAAATATAGTGGCTGAGAAGTGGAATGAGGAACAAAGAAATTAAAAAAAAACTTCAGTGAGGGCAAGTCATGCAGTGCCCTAGATGTAATCTTGTCAGTTATTCTGAATTTTATAGGAAGCCAGTGGAGGGCTGAGGAGCAGGGGTAAGGTGGGACTGACAGCTACTTCCTGTTAGTAGCCTGGCAACCAACGTTAATTGATTTAGAGCAGGTTGACTGAGGCCTGTGTAGAGAGAATTACAATAATCTAGATGGGAGGGCTCCAGTTATCAGGGTATCACACTGCTCAGCCTTCCTGGAAAAGTTTGTTCCAGGGTGCTGGAGTGGAGACTCTCACTGATTGTCCAACATCAGACTGAGAAGGAGCAATGCTGATCCCATCCTGGCTTTGGAACAGTGAACACCTCGTTACCCTTGCAGAGTTGGTGAGGCGTAATGGGAGTTACGGTGTCCCCTGGGGAACCCTGTGAAAGCTGCCATGGGGTTGTCAGGTACCCAGTTCCTGTACAGCCAAAGTGAGAGCTGTGTTTGTATTCTCTGCACCAAGTCAGACATGTTTCCTGTGGGTGCTGGGCTCTGCCAAGGTTGCCCCTTGTCTTGGATCTTGTTTGTAATAATCACTGACGGGATTTCAAGGCTGGGGTGAGGAGTGGTTTGGGCGTCATATCTTTTTCAGAGATGATGTGGTTCCGTTGGTCAACTGGGGTGAGTGTCAGCACATCCAAGTCTGAAGCCATGACTCTGCTGGAAACTGGTGGATTGCACCCTCTGCCGCAAGTTTAGGAATTAAAACATCTTTAGATGTTGTTCACGTGTGACGGGAGAGTAGAGTGATAGACAAATGGACTGATGCAGCATCAGCATTTAGGCAGACATTGCATCACACTGTTGTAGTAAACAGGGACCTGAGCCAGAAAGCAAAGCACTTGATTTACCAGTCGATACACATTCCAACAGTTACCTATGGTCACGAGCTCCGGGTAGTGAGTGGAAGAGTGAGATTGTGGAAAAAATAAGTGGGTTTCCTCTGTAGAGTGGCTGGCTATGAAGAGGAGTTTGGACACCCAGAGGGAGCTTTAAGTACAGTCACTGGTTCTTTGTTTCAAAAGGATCCGGCCGAGGTGGTTCAGGCGTCTAATTAGGATGCCTGTGGATGCCTTCCTTTGAAGGTTTTCTGGGCATTTCCAGCTGGAAGGGTGGACCCAGAACTCACTGATCTCATGTGGACTGGGAAAGCCTTGGAATCCCCCAGGAGGAAAGTGTTGCTGGGTAAAGGGGCATCTGGAATGCCCTGCTTTGTCTGCTGCTGCTGCTGCTGTGACCTGGTGGTCCTGAAAATGAATTAAGAGTTCAAGATCTATAGAAAACAAGAAATATTTGGTTTTAGATATTTCCTAACTGAGGAAAACCGTAGAGGACAAGCTTTGTAAAGTGATAGTCAAAACCTCCTAAAAAATGAAACCAGATTTCTTAGGAGGTTTTTATTTCAGTGAAATGGAACAAAGTGGCAAATTTTTCAAATCCAGTCAGAAAATTTTGTTTATCAAGTTTGAGGTTGAGAAAATGAAGGGGCATCCAGTCTTTGGTGGTCGAGCAATCATGGAGGGGGGACAAGGGGATTCAGGTTCCAGGGCTTAGCATAGAAATAGATCTGAGTGTCATCGGCATATCATTTAACGTGTCTGAACAAGTGAGGCTGAAAGGGTAGTAGTAGTTTTGTAGGTGGCACATTTTTGAGGAAAGAAAGAATCCACCATGTAAAATTATTAGTGGTTTCTTTTAAAGTTAAACTGAGTGTTCAGGGGCCCTGGATGATGTATATGTTAAAGTTGAAACTATTATTTGCAAAAATAGGTGTGTACTGTTTTGATAGTCTAATTGTTTCAGTGCATTCATTACGAGAAAATACAAAAACAGCTTCTAGTCTCTCAAATGTAAATATATTGGTTATATGTTTGTATTTTGGACTGTTTGGCGCACAAAGCAACAAACCTGAATAGGCCAACTTGACTGTATGGAATGTGTTGAACTTTTTTTTTTTTTTTTTTTTTAAACTATTCGCTTTTTTTAAATTCAGTTTTATAGACCAAATGACTATTCCAGAAATAAACTGACTCATTGTCATCGTCTCATCTGTAAAAGATTTACAAAATTAAGGGAAAATTTGAGAAATAGGAACTGAATAAAAATAAATGAAATTAGTTTTTACAACTGAGATACTAATTTTACGAGAGGACTCACTCCATCCGCTTCATCATGGTCTCATTTCACAGGTGATTTGAAAACAGTTGTGGGCCGGCAGACAGTCAGTAATTACAGTTAACCATTACAAGATGAGCAATCACGCTGGTATCAGCGGCCTATGAAGACGTTTGTTATTACAACATCCGTGTAATGTTTTCTGACGGTCATTATCCAGCCGAGCCGATGCTGGATGCCTTCAGCTAAACTCGATATACCGAAGGTGGACTTTAAAACATCTTGAGCTGAGCATCCTTGAATAAATCCTAGAGCTGGATCTGATAGTTACTCACGTCAGTACCAATATGACAGTAGGCCATAACTCTCAGTAACTTGAAAAACAACAGTGTCGCCGTCCTGCCTCCCTACGTGGAGCTTTTAATCATCATGACCAAGCGGAACGATTCGTACGTGTCCGTGCATCACAAAGTCAGGCCGAGTTAATCAAATGTATTAACTGCTCTTTGTCTTTCTCTTCCAAACCCCCAACCCCACCCTCTCCACCCTCTCTGGCCCCACCAATTTTATTCCTCTACAACCGGCATGGTGTGACATCCACAGAGCTCCCGGCTGAAGAAGGTAAATATTGATTTTTCTAATGAGCTGCGATCCTCCTCCCTTTACTACCTGATTACGTGTCTTGAGCCTGGGTCTTTTTCTTTTCTGTAAACTTTGCGAGTGTACACTACAGCAGCTTTCCACCCATGGACACACACACCACTGCTCCTCTGTAAACACAGCCATGGTCTTGCTGTACAGCTGCCTGTCAGCATTGCAGAGCTAATGTCAATACGCCTTGCAGATCCATCCCACCCTTAAGCACGAGGACACACTTTAAATCCTTTACACTTAAAGGCTCAAGCTTTGAATCGAGTGTGATGCGTTATCTCGTGTGACGTTTATTTGCATATTTCAGGCAAGTCCCTGTGGGAGCTGGTGGTGGAGCAATTTGAAGACCTCCTGGTCCGGATCCTGCTGCTGGCTGCCTGCGTCTCCTTTGTAAGTACAATGAGGGATAATTAAAAGGCCCGTGGCTCTCAACATCTTGGTTCTCCATCTTGATCCTAGACCCTAATTGGACAATGGCCAGGAAATTGCCACCTAATAGACGGCACGATTAGTCTTAGGCGGCTTTATTCCCCTCTTAGAACTCTGCTCAGCCTAGTTTGTGGTCCCTTTTCATGTGGAAACTTGTGTAACACAGGCTTTTCCACCCAGTGTTGATATGGTTTCAGCGAGGGGAACAGGCGCAGCACTTCTGCCGAACTGGAAACTAAACTATCAGTCAAAGCTCCCTCTGGTGCGTCGCCCTAGACTGTGACCTTGGTTGGAATCCGAGGGCGGCGAAGGTCGGAGCGGGGTGGAGTGGGGGAATCCTTGCTGCATAATAGCTTTTTTTCCATCTATTACGGCACGTCCCCGGTGTCTCGGGATGGAATTGCTGTTGCTATTTCTGCAAGTAGGAAAGTTGCTCTAAAAACGTATATGACACAATATATCTGTAGCTGCTCCGGGTGCAGGCGTGGGCTCGACTCTGGAGTGTGGGCTCACTTTTCCTCACATAAATCCGACTTTTCTTACTTTAAAAAGGTTGTTTATAGCGGAACACGCCGCTCAGACCCTAATGCTTTACAACGTCGTCGTTGCCTGGAGTGGTTTCAGCTTAGCGGCCATAAAGCGACATTACTCGTGACCTGATGTGACTTGAAATCCTAAATATGTCACACTCCACTGTAGTTTTTCCTACAGCCGACACTTCAGAGCTCGCCTGTTCATAAATTACGTTCTTGTAGTCCTTTTTATAACCTTCTAACTCTCCTATTTGCACACTGTTTTGTATGTTTCTAGTATAACCAGGGAGTGGCTAAAGCTGAGCGAACCGGCGCTAAACCCCGACTTGGGACTCATTTGGCTGTTATTTTGAATTTATTCAAATTCATTTCCTTCGCATGGCACAACAGTGAACTTTATTGGCTCGTATTAAGGCAGAAGCGGGAAGGTTAGGACACGACGATGTTTAATGTGTCATTCACGAGCCGTTCAGTGTGGCTATATCTTTAATGGTGCCTCATTTATTCAAGCAAATGTGTTTCTTCTGAAGCTGATAGTGAGCCACCCCCCTCTGGCAGGGCTGTAATGGAGCAGAGGCGCACAGAAAGCCACACCAGGCACCTGAAACAATCACTTCCTCGCCGCGTGAAGTCGGCTTAATGTGGCGGAACTTAACATAGCACGAGCAGGGACTTACAAAGTTGCAGCAATTGACCCTAAAGATGTTTTTCTGGTCAATTTGATATAAAAAAATACATGTTTTTTTCCCATTTTGCCGAGGCCCCTGCGATGTTCCAAAACTCTGGAGATGTTCGGCTATAATGGGCCCATCTGTCGGCGTGCGTCCCAGCATGTGGAGTGTGAAGAGTGCAATGTTCAGAGCTGGAAGGAGAAGGTTTAATTTCAAAACCCAGCGGTGAAACTGAGCTTAATTCTGCCTTTGATTGCCAAATACAAGCAGCTGAATTTCCACCA
>NW_007579508.1:60409-130284 GCF_000690725.1 Stegastes partitus | reverse complement strand
AAAAAAAAAAAAAAAAAAAAAACAGTTTGCAAAGGTTCAAATATGTGGTTGTTCACCTGAAGTAACCCTGAAAGTAGAAGTATTCAGATCCTTTATGCTGGTTAAAGTGATAGTACCAACATGTATCATGTCCCATTACATGTTAAAGTTCTGCACTAAAGTATTATCAGCAAAATATCGATGGTGGCTAAATATTGTCCACTGCTCACATTATATTTGTATTTGTATGTACTTTTTGTGTATTTACTTCTGTCCTGTAGGGGAGAATTATTTCCTAATTTTACAAATGTAAAGGACCTGAAGACTTCTTTCATCACTGTTTCATCATTGTTTGCTCTGGAAAATAACACTTTCTTTGAAATATCATGCAGTACATGTATGTGGCATAAAAATGGGAAAAAAATGTGCTGTAAGGTGATGCTGGATACCTATTTAACGTAGGAAGGGATTGTTTGATATAGAAAGAAAACTTAATATGTAACTTTGATACATTAAGATGTGTTTTGAGAAAGAACCTTTACATAGTCCATCCATCCATTATCTATCTACCGCTTAATCCTCACCAGGGTCGCGGGGGGCTGGAGCCCATCCCAGCTGACTCAGGGCGAAGGCAGGAACTTTAAATATTGTAGCTGATAAATGTGGGGCTAGTGCTGGTGTTTAAATGTAGTATAATAGTGGTATGTGTAATGTAATCATGCATCATCATTCAGTTGTTGTTTATATTTTGCATTACGTGTAACTGAAGCTTTATAACAAGCTGAGTGTCATAAATTCAATATTTGCATGTAATAAACTATAAATGTGAGCGTCTAATAACTGAGCTGAATAAAAGTGCAGACTTTCTGACTGAAATGATGTTTAAAATATCTGAATTTTACTGTTTGTTTAAAGCTTATGTGTGTTTTTATCTTTTCGGTCTTTATTGTGTTTTCGTGCCTGTGCGCGCGTGCGTGTTCATTCTCACCACATCCGAGGTGAGGCGGGTCACAACGGTGTGCCTGTTCCGCTGCCCTCTGCGTGCCGCGGCTCCTCCTGCGGAGGCGGGGTCTAAATAAGAAGAAGAGGTTTGTTGGAGTGGGTCTCAAGAAAAAAAACTGCTCAGCAGCAGCAGCAGAGCCGTAACGTGTTCAGACAAGCCAGGGGCCCCTCAAGCCTTACTTATTTTATAAAAGTTAATTGTTTTATACACGTTAGCTCCACCCGGGTTTCAGTCGGAAACGTACTTGTCACATCGGTGCGGCTTATTAGCTAAAACAAAGCGGACCCTCATCACAGCTTTAGCTCGTCCTCGCCTCACTGACCGTTTTTATTTCCTTGAAAGAGGACACTTTTGGGGCGCAAATGTTACTCTGAACCCACAGAAACGTCAATAACTTGTCAGCTAAAGGTGAGTTTTGTTATTTTAACCTACATTTGTCACATTTGACCGGTGTGCCAGCGACAGAAAACAATGTAAACGGAGAAAAGGGGGAGAAGCGAGGAACGCTTGTCTTCAGGGGAAAACTTTGGGTGTGGATGAACGATAACTAGCTAGCGGTCGAAACACACTCCGAGTTTGTCTCCTCAGACTTCACTGTTTTCAACAGCTTGGCCTGTGAAACGTTGGCATCTTTACAGCTACATGTCAAGCGAGCCCCTCGATAAATCTTAGTTTGGGTTTTGTAGAGAAAGTAGGCCAGAAGTAGCCGCTTTGTGCCACCAAAGAGGGCAGTGTGGTCGGCTACAGAGAGAGAGGACTGGACTGGATCCATCATGCTAGCACGCATCCTAAAGTTTAGCCTCACTTGTGTTAAAACCCATAGGATGTTTAGAAAATATGCTTTTTTATTGACTTAGGAAGTGACTGATGGGACTTTGGTTGGCACAGTGATCCTACTCTGGTTTATATCGTATTTTATTCAGCCTTGGAATAAATGTAAAGTTTTGTTCTCTCTGTCTTTCAGTGTGTCTGTGCTTATACATGGGAAATAAGTTGAAGGCAGATGTTGGACAGCTTTATTGTTCATGAGAGTTAGAAGTTGGTTTGGATTTGTCAAGTCTTGTCATTGTCTGGAGCAGTCACTAATTATTCCTTAATCATCAACCTGGATTTTTTTCTTCTTGTCCTGGAAAGTGAAGATCCTATTTCAAAGCAGCCTGTTATTCCTGAGGAATGTAGTTGAAGCATTGGGGTGGATTTGTCAAAGCAGGCAGCGAAATGTAGTTTATGTATTAAAAAACACATTTCAGCTCCACCTGACTGGCTTTTAAAGTCCCTACCTGTGGGCAAAACAGAGAACAACATCTCTTTGTTAGGTGAAGTCATGACTTGGAAAGAATATCCTCAGTTGGAGCTCCATTATGGCCTGTGTAAACTGTGGTTGAGGATACAGTGAGACCAGGAGGTCTTAAAGCAGGCCAGGTTGGTTAACCAGACTCTCTTGTCGAGCCTCGTCCACAGCTGTGATTCAGAAATGTTGACTGCAGCAGGAGGACAAGCCTGTTCTTGCCGACCTCGTTCACTTCCTGGAAAAGAATTGTAGCCTGAGGGTGTCTCTTTTCTCCCGAGTGAATCTAAAGAAGAAGTTTGATTTACTGAGTTAAACTAGCAATCTGTGCTCACCAACTTCTTGCTGTAAGGCCTAAATTAGTGACCGTGGATTAAAATGACTTGGCTTAATTACTGGCCCGCCTTGGCTTCTAGTCAGCATTGTAATGACATAGCAGCAGCAGCAGCGCCATATCGAAGTGTGAAAACACACATGTCTTTGATGTTGTACAGCAACACATGACACGGATGCAGATAATATACACCAGGCCTGGTAATTGTAGACATGAGCGGAGACGCGTCTGCAGCTCTCTGTGCATCACTGAGTCACTTCCCTTAGTTACCCTGTTGTGATGTTTAGTAGGAGCTAGGAGTGTCCGGGGGCAGTTTGATCGGTCATTTAGCATTACTCAATACCGATCCCTTCACCCCCAACTTGTCTGCTATGAGTCATGGATGACGGGTCTTCCAGTGATGGCCAGAAAAGGCATGGGAGTGGTATGTTTGAAGATATACGGCTCAGACGATGTCCTTTGTCCTTATCAGGAGCCGCACTTGGTGGTAAAATGTCGAAAGTCCTCACAGCACAACAGACACATGAAATAGTTCAAAGAGATGTAGTGAGAAACAGGAGAAGGCTGACAGATGCACTCCTACAGAAATAACTGTGAACTGAGCTGTACAGTACGACAGTTTCTACAAAGATGTTAACGATGAAGGGTCAGGCAGTCAACTAATGGTCTGAACCGACTGGTTTGAAGAGTGACAGAAAAATGTTTTGATTCTTAAATACTGTTTTCTTGACAAATGCAGAAAATGTGGTGTATTACTCCCATTTTTATTGTCATTGTATGAACAGATTGTAATGTAGCTTTAAAAACGAGACCCTGGTTTCTTTATAAAGGCCTCAGAACAAAGTTTCTGGGAAAATCCAAAAGGATGTGTCAGTCCGTTACGTTGGGTCTTGTGTTTGTCATATTCCTGTTTAGGCAAATTCCCAGGATGCTCGCTTCCATCTGACTATGGAGTGCAGGCATGAGCAACAGGATGCAGACCACGGTTCACTTTACAGCAACCAGAGTGTTTTAAATCTTACACATAGAGCCTTAAAGACTAAACAGTGAATTATCAATACACTAAACAGCTGAATCAATAATGAGAACAGCTGAGTAGCAGTGATGACTAGTACACCTGGTTAATGTCTTTATGAGTTGCATTGATAAAATAATATGCTAAAAAAAACAACTTTATAAAACATCTGAGGGGAGCAAGATGTTTAATTTCAAAGGTCTTGGTGAATAACTTTATTTCTAAGTTCTTAACGCACAGATTTATTTCAGAAATACGACTGTGACTGTTGCAGGTGTTGTTTTAGAACTTCAGAAAGTCACATTTTCTTGGCATCACACTGACTGAGTGAAGTCTGGGTTCAAGTCAGAGTGAAACGGGGGGAAAAAGCACCCCATATTCCAGTGACGTAGTTTTCCGTGACATAGCGTGGCGTTTGTTAAACTGGAATGCATTATCTCATCTCTCTGAGGACGGCTGGGAGATCGCAACCTCAAACAGATCCTGTAGTTAATACTTCAACTCAAAAAGGGGATATAACTATTTCTAGAAAACGTTTATGTATTTGCTAGGTGTATTACATGTATGGGAATCTGATTTGTTGGATTTTTACGTGGCTCTCAGATGTTAAAACCCACGTCGATCAAGGCTGTTTATGTCAGAATTAGCACATCTCACTTCACTCTTATTCCTACTTTTTTTTCCACATTGAACTTAGGCTGAGTGGTTGCGATGCTTTCTTTTTATTATGGTAATGTAGAAATCTGCGCTGTGAATTGTACTAATTAAAACGCAGAGCAAACCATTTTTTATAGCCAGCTGAACGCCAGATGGTTAAAATGTGGACATCAGAACCAGCACATTCTTCTACAGATGCTTTGTCCCAAAAACATAAACGAAGAAACAGACTTAGCTTGTTTGACAGCACTTTTGAATCCATTGTCACGCCTCATGGCAGATGTTTGCTAGATGAAGAGGGCATTCCTGCATTTAGGTTGGGTTTCCTTCAAACGCGCTGAGCTTGCAGTCAGAAGCGAGGTGCTCTTCCTGATCCTTCAACACCCTGTTGGGGACAAAAGCGGTGTCTGGGTGTGGTTTAATTAAGGAAATGGATGAAGCGTCATGCTGAGTTGTTTGTGGACCCACTGGGCCGAGAGTGGACTGTGACTTTCTGCAGCAGGTGTGGGCCGGCTGGCTGACCGGGTGGCAAACAGAGCCTGGGGGGGGAAGGGCGCTCAGCTAGTTTTGTGGGTTACCAGATGATCCACCCAGCAAAAACAATGCTGAGCTGTGTTGAGCAACATCTTTGGTTTTGCTTCTCACAGAAGATCCAAACGTTTTAGTGCAGCGTGCGTCATCTTGCTGATATAGCTGTCAGATTCTTAAAACTACACATGGAAGTGGTTTGGCTTGTATTGTGAACTTAGTTATGCATTGCATAGTAAACAACATATTTAAGTACAGATTTAATAAAAAAAAAAAAGTTGGAGAAGGAGAGAGAAATGGTTGGTATAAATAATCCAGCTGTCAAAAAGATTTCTGGAGTGATTTTGTAAGCGGAGGAGTCCCATGTGAAACAACAGCAAGTGGTTACGACATACAATCTGTCCTAAATAATACCTGAATAATTTATACCATATCTATTTGTTTTCAGGGTTTTTTATTGTCAAGGTCTTTCAATTGTCACAAATCCTAATATTAGCAATATATATTTCCATTTACTAAGAATTTGATGAGTGACTTGTAGCTATAGAGCTGAAACGGTTCATTTATAGATAAACCAGTACAACAACTGAAAAACTCTATTTAATAACTGATTCACTATTAAGGTAATTTTAAAAATATAAGCTCTTATTTTTCTGGCTTCTCTGTTATTCGGATTGTCCTCTTTGTTTTTAATATCTTTAGGTTTTGGCATGTTGGCTGCACAAAATGAGCAACTAGTAGACCTTTTGAATTCAGAAAAAACACAACATTTTTGACATTTAATAACAATAAAATTAGATGATAATTAGCAGATTAATTGTAAACAATGGCCAGTTGCAGCATTAGGTCTGGTCTGTAGTTTAGCTGAGAGGAGCTCTTCAAGTTAAGGTTAATGTAATAGAGGGATGTTGTGTTACCTACAGAATGAGGACAAATTAAACATGGTGTGTTTGGATTCTTCACTATTACATGTATTTAAGATTTTGTTGTGTAGGGATGCTCTTGGTTACAGTTACCAACACAGCAGTAAGTCAAAATTCATACATGTAGGAGTTGCATGGATGTGCACTTCTCTTTTCATGAGAGGAAGTGACTGAGCCTCCCCTCTGGGTTTTAGTGGTGCACAGTGTGGTTAACCTTGGATCGCATGAAGCAATGAACCCCTGAGAAACCAGCAAGAGCTGCGATCATTTTTGCAATTATTTCTGTTGGTCTCATATGTGCACAAAAGTGAATCACTGGCATTAGCTTTTTTCTGTTTCTGTGCTCCTTGCTAATGTTTTTAGAACTGCCACTTCACATTCTTTACTAATGTATATGTAGTGACTTCATGTTGTGTATTTAGAATGGAACGAATTGCTAAGCCTGCTTGTTTTCAACTTCCGATAACCACAATTGTTTAGACACTGCTGACATTTATTTTTTTCTGTTAGCGTTGATCAGGGGAAGCTGTGCATCAGCGAAACATGTTCAGCAGGAAACACTTTCTGCAGGTGCATTTCGAGTTGGCAAAGGGGGGAGGTGCAGGACAGATTTCTAGTGTTTTAGGACATTTTCTATATATTTCTATATTTCATGCTAAATGTTTAATATCATCAGATTTTGTAAAGAAATGTGACTGAAGCTCATACAGCCATGGACTCTGCCATATGGGGGGAACTTTTAAAAGCCTATTTGCTGCACTGTGGTCATCCACAGACTAAACATGGACTTTGTAACAGAGTACTAAAACACTTACAGATGTGCTTTGCTCTACCTTTAGACAACACTGGGCTTGTGTGTTCAGAGCTGTATGCAGCTACAAATCCCAGACGCTTCAGGAAGACAGATAATCTGCAGAGTTTATGTACATATTTTGCTCTTAATCAGATAATACAACCCCTACACTTGACAACAACCACACATTAGCTTACATTCCTCCACTTAACTAGACTTTGTTCTTAGCTGCTCCCAGCTGAGCGCATGTCTGTTTGCCCTTAACTTTAACTTCCTTTAGAAACCTAATAAAGTTGTTGCTGCAGTGTTTCACAATATCAGTGAATGGCCAAAT
This sequence comes from Stegastes partitus, assembly GCF_000690725.1. Taxonomy (NCBI): domain Eukaryota; kingdom Metazoa; phylum Chordata; class Actinopteri; family Pomacentridae; genus Stegastes; species Stegastes partitus. Next base: position 123,430 of record NW_007579508.1, on the reverse strand, counting down.
CAAGAAGACGTCTCCTGCCCCAGACTTTGCATTGCAAGTTTCTCTAGTTAACAGTCAACAGGGCACTGTACCAGGGGTAAACAAAGAAGTAGTGGTGACACATGTCTGCACAGTCTGAGTCAAAGCCCTCATGTTCACCTTCGGTGTTTTAGTGTCACTTCAGCTGACCCTGACTTAGGAAAATCACAGATCTGCTTTAACTGAAACAAAACTCTTTTTTCTTCACTTTCCAGTTTTAGGGTTATTGTGTTAGGCTGCAGTGATTGTTCTATTGTGGTAATAAAACTGGCATTTATGTGTACGTTGATATTTACATCTATCAATTTGGCAACGCCTGTTTCTGGCTAAAGCAGAAAATCAGGGATAAAAAAAAAATGGCATGAAATGATATTGATGTTTGAAACTTGTGAGTTATAAAACAATTCTTCTAACTAAATTACAGCATTGCTGACAGTGGACTGAAACAACCAGAGCTACCTTTGTGCAAACCTTTTTTTTTTTTTTTATCTTTGGTATTTGGCAATTTTCTGTCATCTCACAGTAAGTATGTCATGTTGCCCAACATGCATTGTCATTCTCGCATATTTTCAGTTTGTATGTGGGAAGCTGGTATTTGTCAATGTGTAATGATTCCAATTTGCACATTTTTCTTGACGTATAACTTTCTCAACTAGAGTTTAGCAATGAATTGCTTTTAAATCAGCATCACAACTTGAAATAATGCAGCAATAAGCAAAGGCTGCAGATTTAGAACCTACTTCATGTCGCATGTCTGACCCAGAGCTTAAACTATCGTGGGAATGGGTTTTACAGATTCCTGCTGTCATCCTTGTGTGACAGTCACGCTTTTGATGGTATCTCATGTCGTAATGCTCAGCTTTAAAAAACAAGATAAAATCACATCTCAAAACAAACTGCAATATCTGTAATAAAAATATCAATCAGATATTTTCACCAAATCCTTCAGCCGTGCCTCAGTACAAAATCATCCCAAATCATCAATCAGAAATAATCCTCTGCTGTTCTCTTAGCGCTGCCTCTCATTCACCACAGAAACGTAATCTGAGGAATGCCACCGTAAAGTAGGCGGAGATGCGACACAGGCAGTGGATTCTTTGTAGGACAACAGAGGAATGCTGTGAGTGAATTTACATCAGACAGAGCGTGGCTCTGGTCTCTGAGGCGTACTTTCAGACCTGTCCTCTGACCTGTCTGGAGCTGATGGCTGCCTGTGGACTCAAACAACTGCCATGGAGGATTGAGTTTCAGCTGAATCTTTGCAGCAGCTGTTGGAGGAAATTCTTTATAAAACATTTGTCTGGGCCTGTGAATGCATGTGAACCAAGTTGGCATCATATTCTTTGGCAACTTTGGCAGTATGTACAAGTCCAAGCAAATCCACAGAAATGCAAGATTGTGTTTTCACATACTTCAGTTTTTGAGCTAATCTCTGTCAGAGGTTGTTGTCTTTTTGGTGACCATCCGTAACACCAAGAGTTTAGGAACATTCATAAATCTACAGGTTCTGAGTTGTTATGGCCAAAACCATTTCTTCGAGGCCAGAAAACATTTTATGTTCATATTAGCTGTTTTCTGTGTGGTAAGGGTTGTTATTTAGTCCTAACCATTCAGCAGCAAGCAACATATCTGTGTCCTGCTAATGTAATTATCAATCATCATGGATTATGTAGTGATTCATACAACCACCGGTGCAGTCATGTCAGTCTCCTTCATGCTTGTTGTCATCATTGTGGCAGTTTTTTGTCCAAATTTGAATCCAGCCTCCTATCACCAGATTGGTTTTGGGCAGCTCAGATTATTTTCATGTCCGATCAATCTGTAGATTAATCAAACGTGAAAGTAGTCGATCAGTCACTGCTTCCCCAAACCCAAGATGATGTCCTCAAATGTCTTATTATTTCCACAACCCAAAAGATATTCAGTTTACTGTAATAAAGGCTGAAGAAGCAACATCTGTCAATGTTTGGTATGTCTGGAGTTTAAAGAAACTGAGAAGAGATTTTGAGCAGGTCAATGACTGGAATCTGAACACAGGTAACTATGGAGCTGCAACTAATAATCATCAATTAACATGCTTTTTTTTTTTTTTATAGATATTCAATCTGTAAGGTTTCCTAATCTTTATATTACTAATTTTATTCAAACATCAGTCCAAAACCCAAAGTTATTTAGTTTGTTATTGCAGAAAGCCGGCAAACTGTCGTAGTTGCACACGTGTATAGAGTCTTAAGAAATGACAGAAGTTCATTATATGTTAGCAAAATGGCTTTTTTTATTTTTGTCAACTAACTGAGTGATTTGATTTCTAGGAATGACAGATAATTTAGCAAATTCAATGTAACAGTCAGGATAGGTAAAACTAATATTTGGATGAGGAGCATTCAGCAGAACCCTGCTTTGTGTTGCCACAGTCACATGTCACATGTGCATCGCTGGAAGAACTTCTTCTTGAATTTCCCCAAGGGGGTGAATGAAGTATCTGTCTATTTTACAACTGCTTGGTGAAACACTGCTTCAGTTGCTGTACTTGTACTGGAAAGACCTGAGCTGCTTTGGCTATTGTGAACAGCACTGCAGCTGTAATAAAAAACTGACGCCAACATTAAGCACCATGAACACAAAGCATGTGTCATCTCCGTCTTCTGCAGCCTGACCATACAAAGTCATGGTTAGGTACAGTTTACTCCTGTTCTAAATATTATACTCTCAGGTCTGTCATCACGACCACTCATACGCCATAGTTTCTGCACGGTGGTAAAGAGAACGGGGAAATAAGGAAGATGATGGAAAAGATTGTATTAGTTTTTAAACACTTTGTTAGCTTGACAGTTGTTTTTTCGCTCATCATCTCACACCTCAGCAGCTTTGTCTTGAGAGGCTGTGATCCATTTAAACAATCCTCTTTTGTTTTCAAATCTGTCATTTCTCTTCTACTCAGCTCAGCTGGTATGTGCGACTGATAAAGACACAAAGTGTGTTTCATAGTTTTGCATAGTGGATGGAAACAGCACAAGGTTAAGAGATGTATGAATGCTGACCAACAGGGAGCCAGAGCTGCAGGACTTTGTGTACTTTATTTTTATTTTTTTAATCATGAATTGATGTGTTTTCTAGTTTCTCAGGTGTGGTAATTTTGGTGGTTTTGAAATATTTACTATGAATACATCTTGCGAGGTTGTGAAGTATTACAACAAGCATTTAGCACTTTTTTCTCACGCTTTGTAGACCAGCTGTTGCGTAAATGAATTGAGAAAATGTTCTGCAGCTTCTTCAGTCATGAAAATAAGTGTTAATTGCAGCCTTTTCCATTAAAAAACTGTGATACCGAGGATTGTTTTTGCAAAGGAGCTGGAGCTTCTAAAACACAGGAGTTACCTGCTGAGATGCTGTTTGACCTCTTTTTTCTCATCTGAATTGATCATGTTCCAGTTGACTGTGTTTTATCGTGTTTCACAGTTTTGAGGAGTACTTTTACCACAGTCCTTTGTGGATTAAGCCTCCTCGCTGTGTCTACTTGAAGTTATCAGCTCTTATCAGCTGTGACAGGGTGGGAAGTCACGCTGACGTTATGTCCCAACATTTCTATTGAACCTGTAAATTCTACCAGTCGGACTCTGATTCAGATAATAGTGTTGCGCTGATGACTGCTGTTTCCAAAGGGTAGAATGAAAGAAGGCTGTGAGGCTCTACAGGACATTGCCTGCTCATGTGATATTAATTGAAACCCACTATGAGTGAACGTCAGCAACAAAGAAATAAACATAACTTCAAGAAAAGACTAATAGGTCAAGGAAATTTTGAGATTTGATCACAGTTATATCTGGGCGTTGTCCTCGATATTTTATTCAGGATAGATGTGGAAGCAAACTTTTTTTTCCCCCAAGATTAACGTTCCTCAATATTAGCACCACAAATGCCATTGGCTCTGACTAATGGAGGCGCTGAATGCCTTCCAATCTGTCAACTCTCTGCAATTTGCAGCTCTGAGGTCCCCAGAGCGGTAAACAGAGATGGTCTGCAGGAATGTCAGGGTGGAGCGTCAACGGTTTGTGCTGGTTTTAATTTTATGACGCATCCTACCAGATACATTGCATGTTGAACATTTTGCCAATCTTCGCCACAAGTGATTGTTTGTGTCACGTTCTGGTTGGCAGTTGTGTGAAGGAGTAATAGTGCAAAAATAATATCTATGTCTTGTTCGTGCCTTGAAAGTCTGGAAGAAAAATCAGTGCTATATCTGCTGGATGCAGCACTAGTTGTCGACCATTATGGGGTTTTTTTGGGAGCAGTGTTTAGCATTTATAGGAAACTTGCATTTAAGTTGATCGTTAGACCTCATTTTGATAAACTGGAATTCAGTTGACAAAAAATATCCTGTTCATGGCTTGAAACTCTAATTTAATTATGTTATTTCTGCTGGATGCAACATGAGTTGTCTACCATCATGCTTTTGTTTGGTACCAGTGTGCAGCATGTTTAGGAAGTGGGCATCTAAGTTGATTGCTAGGCCTCATTTCACAGGATGTGGTGGCTTTGTGGTTGCATGTACCCTTTGACCCACAGCACAGCAGCTAGAATATCACACCTTTTCACTGCTTTAAAGTCCCTCCACTTCTCCAATAGTTAACTGTAAACTTCACATTTTCTCGTTTAGTACAAATAAATAAATTCTATTGACCCTTCTTATCTTGAGAATATCCAACAGCGATAGACTATTTTGAGACACATGTGTTGACTTAGCTGTTGTCAACACAGAATATTTCCTACGTTTATGTTTCTGGGGCAAACACACAGAGAGCTGGTCAGAAATTCTGAGTTTGAGGATTGGGCAGCCAGTCAAGGAAGTGTGTCACTGCAGTTGTGGGGAATGGCAGAGATTCAGGAAGAGGCATGAAACCGCCTGACCAAATATGGAAACGCACACACACATGCGAACTCACTTACCCTTGGTCTTTGTCTTCTGCTGTGCAGTTGTCACCATAGTGGTGTTTCTATTCGCTGTCAGGTAGAAATGTTGACCCACCACCACCAAGGCTAAGCTGTCTGTGAAACTAACAATCTTTTTTGGATTTTTATCTTTGTTTAGTTCTGTTTTTCTTGTTGCTGGGTGGTTTATGCTTAGCAGTCCGTCTTAGTGTGGTAGAAAGGCATCATGGGACTGCCTAATGAACCGCAGTTATTCCTCTCTAGCTTGCATTCTTTGCTGTGGTAGCTTGAAATGTCTGTCATCTCAGTATTAAAGCTGCTACTCATCTGTTACAGTCATTACATGTCTGCTGTTAGACTCAGTGTTGTGCATTTCTTTGGATAAGACTAAACACCTTAAGCAAATGTGGTAATTCTCCCACTTTTGTGACATTTTTATTACATCTTTTCAGTCTGCTGTCTGTCCTACAAGGTGATTTTCTTGTCGAATCATGTTGAGATAATCAGCTACCTTTTTCAGACAAAGCACAGAAGTTACAAAACCTCAGTCAGAAAGCAAATGTGCAGTGTGCTGGTTCATGGAGGTGCTGATGAGCTGCCAGCAGAGTGTGGGTGAATCATTCCTCCATATTTGGAATAGAGCTCAGTGCTGTAAAACCTCATCATCAGAATAACACGACATAAGAAAAAAATCTGCGTTGATGCATTACATAGCGATGATCTGATATTTTTTTAAAATCTTGTATTCATCACTGTGGTCTAATGAAAATTAGTTTTTAAGAATTATAAAGCAATGGTATCATTTTAAAAAAAAGGGAATTTGTGTGCCGTGCACTGTGCAGCTATGTTCCATAGGAAAAATAGAAATCCTGAATTGAAACCTGGTACTTTTAGACCATCCATCCATTATTTATACACCGTTTAATCGTCACTAGGGTTACTGGGGGGCTGGAGCCTGTACCAGCTGACTCAGGGTGAAGGCAGGGGACACCCTGGACAGGTAACCAGTCTATCACAGGGCCACACAGAGAGACAGACAAGCACACTCGCATTCAGTTATAGTCACCAATTAACCTCAGCAAGATTTTTGACTGGGAGGAAGCCAGAGAACCTTGTGAGAACCTACGCTGCACAGGGCGAACATGCAAACTCCAAACAGAAAGATCCCAGGCATCCTAAACGGGACGCAAACTGAGGATCTTCTAGCTGTGAGGCGACGGCACTAACAACTAAAGCCACCATGCAGTCCTATTTAAAGGCCGTAACAGAGTTCGTCTGTTTGGCTTCATGAGCTTTTTACCACATCTTCCTGTGTGTGCACACATGGAAGGTTGTGTGATCACACCTTTCAGATGCAACCTCAGTGTGAATCGCTTTGAAAAATTAGCTTGTGTCACAATAAACATCTCCAACGACAACAAAATGCATGTGACTGTTGAGGTTTAATTGCACTACACAATTCCGTGCAGCTGCAAACGTTTGTAAGTCGAAAATGATGCATATTTTGAATACCGGTGTACCTGTAGAAAAACGTGTCCAACAGATCTCTGTCTTTCATCCTGTGGTGACCTATTTCATATGTTTCTCTTTCTCAGATGGATCTGCGGTTACTTTTAATAGCGACATTATCGGCGTCGCTCAGTGGCAGCTGGGCACAGCAAGGTAAGAAGCAAGAACACAGAAATGTCAAATTTGTGTTAAATATTAGCTAACCAGCACCAGAGCGTGTTTTCAGCTCTGTGCAGTGTGTACAGTCACCACAGTGTTCATGGATCCAGTGATTCTTTTGTCTGTTGTAGACAAAAGTGTTTAATGCATTACAGCGGTAGAATAGTTTCAAACTTGCTTTCTTTCCTTCATTGCCTCTTTTTAAATCTTGTGTTTCTCCATTCATGATTTTATGACTGCGTTGGTCGTCTTGGCTAACAGTGGGAGGGTTTTTTTTTTTACAGGGTGAAGTCATCTTGGTGAGCTGCCTAGAGCTCTTCCCAGCATGACTCAGTGTTCTGAACCGGGAGGGGGATGGTTTTTTTTGTTTTTTTTCTTTGCAGCAAAAAGCTGGTTTGACTTAGTGAACTAATGGAAAAACTGTTGGCTAAAAAAAGAACTTGTGTTGTCTCTTCCAGAGGGAAGCATATGCATCAAGGCAAACGCACAGTCATGTGGGGAATGCATCCAGGTCTCCGAGACATGCGGATGGTGCTCAGATGAAGTGAGTTGATTCAGTAAAGCTGCTATGATGTTATTTTTTCATGTGACTGAAACCTATGTAGACGATTTTAAACTGTGGGTGGCATTTTCATTTCCTTCTGTGTTGGTAGCCATCATCTTGTTCATGAAATAATGCGAATTATAGTGTCCGTAAAGAACAATGCCAAGTTTGACAGGTCTAACATAGTCCACATACAGCAGACTGGAGTCATGGTTAGATTGATTACAAAGAAGTCCAAACATACCACGAGTTTAGTGGCAAAATACTATGAAATATGTTTTTGATGATATTTATCCATCAATTTGGAACAGAGGTGCAAAAAGGTGGTTTTCTCATATTGATGCTGTTAAATAAGGGGACGCATACATGTAAACTGTACTTAGCCTCTAAGTACTACAGAGTTAAGAGATTAAAGAGACTTTAACTTAGGGCAAGTCAACCACAGCTGCTCTGCTTATTGTAAACATCAGTGCTGCTGCTTCTTGTCTTCACTGGAAACTTGGGCACAATAAAGCTGTTTAATTAGGTGTTTTAGTACCCACGGTGAGTATCCTTGCTGTGGTGACACTACTGAGTGAACACACCACAGTATATGAAAAGACTGACTTATAGGACCATGAACATGAGGTTAAACTGAAGCGTTTACTCACTCGTTCACAGCTGGAATATACCAGTAGCCTGCAGGGCAAACAAATGACAAATGTCAATGAAATGTGAGTCATGCTATGCAAGAGAGAGGTTATTGAGAATCAGTGGAAGTAGACAATGACTTTTGATCATGTTTCTACTTCGATATCAGTCTGATTGTTTCTACATCGGACACTGCAGCCACGTGGTTTACAATCTCAAAATCTTGTCCATTTGGAAATATCACTGAACATCTCCAAAATAGCACAGTTTAAGCCAGGGATCTCCAACTCCGGTCCTCGTGAGCTACTGTCCTGCAGGTTTTAGACGTTTGGATCTCCAACAGCTTGTTGTCAAGTTCTGCACAAGTTTGTTAATGATCCATTAATTTGAGTCAGGTGTGTTGCAGTCTGGAAACGTCTAAACCCTGCAGGACAGTAGCTCACGAGGACCGGAGTTGGAGATCTCTGGTTTAAGCTGTATCTGTTAACATCTATATAGTGAGCTTTGGTTGGTCAGCATGTCCCCGTGAAGCACTATTTACTCTGAAACTAACCATAATCATTTAATGAAAACATCTATCAGGGTTGGGCATCAGTTTGGCATACGTCAAAGACAGAGCAGCATTCCTGTTATATCTTGTCCGTACTTCTCTATCAGATTGTTTACTGATATCCACCCCAGGGCATGAGAAAACACTGCATGTTTTTTGTACTGTCACATTTGGTTGCTTTTTCATGGAGCATGAAAATACATTTGGTTCTTGATTTTTAGGTTTTAATCTGATAGAGGATTCACATAGCTATAAAACAACCAAGATCCTACTTGATAAAGATGGTCCGTAACAAACTATATTGTGGTTTTTACACTGATTCCAGTGCATTCACTAAAACTCACTGTAGAATATAAATGCATTATTGTCTGTGAAACTGAGATGGACAAACCTCTCTGTCTCTCTGTTACCTACTCTTCTGCACTTACCCTGCCAGCTCAGTGTTCGTATATGTTTTTTATCTTTCGAATAGATCCCATCTGATATGCACTGCTGACGCAGGGGAGAAATAAGAGGTTTCTCTGGGTCATGTGGTTTTGAAAGAATTGGGTCAAAGTACTATTTCTGTTTTGACTGAGTTCATTGTCTCAAATTCTCCCCCACTGTGCCTTGTGGCATTTCATGTGCATCTAATCTATATTCTCAGTCCTAGTCATCTGTTTCTCCTTGTTTTTTTTGTTTTTTTTTTACTGCTTATGAACAATGGCCTACAAACAGCGCTGTTCAAATCAATTAATGTAAAATGGATAGATTTCAGTGGCCTCGCTGGTTGGAAAAAGTACCATTACTTCATCATAGATTCCATTTTTGGTCACATCAGAGATCCTGAGATTTCTATCTGAAGCATTCATACTCCAAAGATTAGCAAGTTTTATTGGCTTACATGAAGATCTGGAACTTGTAAAGTGACCCGTTTAAGATTTAATTCCTGTTTTCCTCTAGCATGTTTGTCAATACACACTGTTGCTGAGCTGGTTGTCATCATGTTTGTTCTTGTCAGTCCAGCCAGGAGAAATGAGTGCACGTTTACAGGACCAGATGCTCCTGCATATACCTATGAAAACTACTTTAGATTTTTGTGCATGGGAAGTCGGTCGACATCTACATCTTGTTATTTATTGTTGCATTTATGTGAATAAATTCCTGCAACAGCAAGGTTTCCATCCTGAAAAGGAACTGTAAAGAAAGTGTTAGCCCAAGGAGCAACGTATAGAATAGTTTTCAGGTATGTAGTACAAATTGGATTTAGAACGATCCGCTAACAGCCACTTTTGCTCTTTTTCAGAAATTCCTCACTGTAGGCCAGTCTAAATCGGCCCGCTGTGATGATCTTGAGTCCCTGAAGAAGAGAAATTGTAAGCCGGAAAACATTGAGAACCCGCGTGGAAACACCGTTATCAACACCAACAAGCCGGTCACGATTCGCAACAGTAATGCTGAGAAGCTGAAGCCTGAACAAATCACCCAGATACAGCCTCAGAAACTCACCCTGACACTTAGATCTGGTAAATATTCACCTCATGTTGTAATGCTTTATTACTGCAGAGAATCGTGTGTTTGAAACTGTTTTCAAGTCGCAGGAAAAGCTGTGATTTCTGTGAAGTAAAGGATTTGATAGTTGACTGGTTTATGGTACTGGATGTGTGGATCTCTCTAAGTCAGGCATCTACCAGCTCTCGAGGAAAGCTAGAAGTCACTTTGAGCACGAGAAGTTATTTCTCTGTAGAATGTGTTTTCAAAAAGTCAACAAACACAGTCGGTCTTGTCGGACTTTAAAACAGGCTGAAAGGAAGATTTGCTGCAGAATCTGTTTTTACAATTTCCTTCATACCTGCTGATTCAAAATGATTAGAAATTAAATTAAACGGATTCTAATAGTCTCAAGAAATATATTTAAAATTTCAACCATTTTTACAATTCTTTCTTTTTGTACATTTTTAGGTATTTAAGTGTTTATTTTTCAAGTTGCCTGTACTACTGTGTATGTACAGCAAAACGGCAGTGAACTTGATGTGATTTTGATTTACAATTTTATATCTTCAGAAACAGTTTTGTCTTTACCTGTGACTCTGTTTTGTTGTCTGTCTTGAGCCCGGTGCAGCAATAAATGGGAGGAAACACAGAGGTGCAGGCCATTGCCAGCCTGTACAACCCTTGTTTTTGTTGCTGTCAACATCTCTTACATTAAAAATGGTCTGTTTTTGTCCTCAAGGTGAGCCGCAGACTTTTGACCTGACATTCAAGCGTGCTGAGGACTACCCCATTGACCTGTATTACCTTATGGACCTCTCCTTCTCTATGAAGGATGATTTGGAAAATGTCAAGAACCTTGGCACTGATCTCATGAGAGAAATGCAGGAAATCACCTCCGACTTCAGGATTGGTGAGAAAAACTTGACTCTAAATTATAAAAAAAAAACTTTACAAACATTTATACAGTCTTGACTAAAATGCAGTCTTTTTGATTTCTAGGTTTTGGCTCCTTTGTGGAGAAAACAGTCATGCCTTACATCAGCACCACACCAGCCAGGCTCATCAACCCCTGCACAGGGAACCAGAACTGTACCAGCCCCTTCAGCTATAAGAACGTCCTGAAGCTGACAAACAAGGGAGACGAATTCAATCGCTTGGTCAGTCAGCAGCAGATCTCTGGAAACCTGGACTCTCCAGAGGGTGGTTTTGATGCCATCATGCAGGTGGCGGTTTGTGAGGTGAGGTGTCAGCTGTTATTCATCTTTCCACTCTTCTGCATCTCGGCAAGAGCCTCTTGTAAGTAAGTAAAATATTTATGCTGAGACCCTCTTCATCCCAGGAGCAAATCGGCTGGAGGAACGTCACCCGTCTGCTCGTGTTTTCCACTGATGCTGGTTTCCACTTCGCTGGAGACGGCAAACTGGGCGGCATTGTCCTGCCCAACGATGGGAAGTGCCATCTGGAGAACAACATGTACACCATGAGCCACTACTATGTAAGTCGTTGATCATTTATTTTACATGCATAATGCATCCAGGCAGAGCTGACTGGGCGTTAAAGACCTTCTTGCTTCTGGTCTCTTTTCATTTGAACACTCTTTCCAGACTCACTATTTTCCAGGTAGTTAAGTTTGGCTTTTATTACGAAATAAAAGGTTAATATTTACGTGCCTGTGTTTGATAGGACTACCCATCCATCGCTCATCTCGTCCAGAAATTGAGCGACCACAACATCCAGACCATCTTTGCTGTGACTGAGGAGTTCCAGCCAGTTTACAAGGTAAACTTTGTACATTGTGCATGCAGAAGAGCCTCCTTCTTAAAAATGTTGACTTTTTGTATGAACCACGATATGATTCAAAAGTAAGGTTCAAGTTAAAAATGTTCTTTGTGTTCTTTCTTTTGACACTTGCAGGAGTTAAAAAATCTGATTCCTAAATCAGCTGTTGGCACCCTGTCCTCCAACTCCAGCAATGTGATCAAGCTCATTATTGATGCATACAATGTAAGTCAAAACTGCACAGTCTTTGAACACTGACAGCACTTGGCAACACGGGATCAATTAATTTGCATTATTGCTTCATTTATTTCACATTTTTACATATTTTACTTGACATTTTAAATTAATCATATGGGAAAATGTGATCTTTCTTTTCACAAACTAAATATAGATTATACCAGAACACCACTAGAGGTCATGTACTTTCAAATTTTTTGTGAAGGCAAGCAATTAGTTACTCAAAGGTGCTTCGGAAAAGCTGATGGCAGCATCCCAAAGCTTCCTTCTCTCCTCCTTACACAACATGTGATACTTGCCAACATTCATATTTAATGAAATCTGTCCATCCTAAAGAATTATCCCAAATTGTGTCTTGGCCGTACCACTCCCTAAAATACTAATTATTAATAAGGCCTGGCTAGAAAGTCTCCTGTGTTTCTGCCTGGAGAGAAGCTCGTGTAAACAGCTTCTTTGATCTACTGCCCCTGCAAGTGTGCTGCTTATATTGAACATTTGAGTCTTTTTTTCTTTTCAACAGTCTTTGTCATCTGAGGTCATTCTGGAAAACGGTAGACTGCCGGAGGGAGTTTCCATCACCTACAAGTCCATCTGCAAGAACGGCGTGGAGGGAACAGGGGAGAATGGCCGGAAATGTTCCAACATCTCCATCGGAGACGAGGTAAAGAGGATGTTTTCTGTTGCAGTATGTTTCCGTTTATAAAAGGTACACGTACGGGACGAAAAATTTAGACCTTTCAACTCATATGTTGCAGCCACAGCATGTTTGATGAACGTGCCCATCGCTTGACAGCAGATTTACTTTATTGCCTGCAAGTCCTGTTTCAAGGATGTGAAACTGGCAAGTCGACCACATTATTCCCTCCTTCTGGTTCTACATTAGGAGAAGAAGTTGGCAAAACACAAAACACGTACTCCTCTTCTCATTCTTCAATTTTTAAGTCTTCAGTTCCTTTTGCCGCCCCCTATCCAGTCGTGTTAGTTCCTTCCACCTGAGATGCAAGTGGACGAGGTGATGAAGAAAGACGGGAAGAGCAGAATCAAGGCAACAGGAATTTAACAAAATGAGCCTTTTGCTGTTATTAAAGCAGCATAAGTTACATGTGACATTCGGCACAGCTGCACTGTGTCTGTTCTGCACCACATGTGTTTTGTTAAAGCATGCCGCTGTATTTTACAGTCTCTGTCAAATGAGCATAACAGTGGTCATGACAACTTAGTACATATTTACTTTGGATTCAGACATTGCACAGTGTAACAGGAATGCACAGATGCCTTAAATTAGATTGTTTTTTGTTTTTTTTCAACACACGTGCTGTAAGTATAGAAGAGAAGGCTACTATACAAATAAAGCCTGACATGTATTGTGATCGTTATATATTAAATACACATATTTGTCCACATGTAGTCCAGCAATGTCACGAGTCTTCTATATGTTGCGGGTGCCAGATAGACATCTGCATCCCCACTCATAGCTCCAACACCTCTTTACTCTTTGAGACACAGAATTTAGATGTTCCTCAAGGATAAGGATCAAGAATTGAATTTCCCTTCTGGGATAAATAAAGTATTTTTCATTCATTCATTTCATAAGATCAAGGCTAAGACAGGGATCAGTTTCTTGGTCACAGGTAGGACGTTGGAGGCAAGACGAGAAACCGTGGCACAAAATAGATAAAAGAGAAGAGCCAACAGATTGGGGAAAAAAAATCACTTCAAAACATATTGCATGCTAACAACCTGAGTCATGGCTGAACAAATGGCACAACACGCTTTAAAACCTTCTTCTTGTTTGGTTTGATGGCCATGTGAACTCCCCTCTGGTTTCCAGGTGACTTTCAAGATTTCCATCGAATCCCAGAAGTGTCCGTCAGATAACAAGTCTGAGACCATCACAATCAAACCGCTGGGCTTCACTGAGGAGGTGGAAGTTGTTCTGAATTTCATCTGCGACTGTCAGTGCGCCAAATCTGGGGAGCTCAACAGCATGAAGTGCAGCGATGGCCACGGGACCTTCGAGTGTGGAGCCTGCAAGTAAGTACTAAGGCAGGAAGGTGTATTTGATCAGAGCTGCTGAACCGAGTACTGTGGAGGATTTGTGTGTTTGTAGTTTTCCAACCACAGCTGTACACCTTTAAGCAGAAAGGAGAACTCCTGATTAAAACAGAACAGTGTGCTGATAAATTGAATGAAAAGCTGTTGATTTTAGGCCAATATTGCACATTATTAAATAGATAAAAAAGAGAAAGTGTGGGATTTTATTGTTATCCTCCCACAAAATCACTTATTGGTTCAACACAGTTAGTGTGCTGTTTGTTTTTTATTATTATCTTATTTCGATTTTTTTAGATTTGATGACACACATCTAAAATGGTAAACCTTTATTTTGTGTGTCAGGTGTAATGACGGACGTATCGGAGGACTTTGTGAGTGCAGCAAAGATGAAGTCCGAACTGAGGACCTGGACGCCAACTGCCGAAAAGACAACGGTACTGATATCTGTAGCAACAACGGCGACTGTGTCTGCGGTACATGTGAATGCAAGAAGCGTGAGAATCCTGCTGAGGTTTACAGTGGACAGTATTGCGAGTGCGACAACTTCAACTGTGACCGCTCCAACAACAAGCTCTGTGGAGGTGAGGAAGTAAAATCATTGTAAAGACAGACACCAAATTGTGGTGAACTCTGTGGTAATCTTTGCCGTTGTCTGTGCTCTGCCAGGACATGGACGCTGCGTATGCAGGAAGTGCGTCTGTGATGCCAACTACACCGGCAGTGCCTGCGACTGTTCCATGGACAGCTCTACCTGCCTTGCAAAGAACGGGCAGATCTGTAACGGCCGTGGTATTTGTGAATGTGGAATCTGCAAATGCACCAGTGCCAAATTCCAGGGTCCAACCTGTGAGATCTGTCCCACCTGCCCTGGTGTTTGCCCCGAACACAAGTGAGTGTGAAGCTTTCATGCTTTGCTAGTGATTGAAAATTCAGAAAAGTGAAAGTTTTCCTGTAGCCACAGATGTTACGGAGCAAGTAGATTTAGACTCAGGCACGTGAATTGTGATGACATTCTCAGTAAATGTATGTATGAAAACTTGTTGGATGTATTCACTATAGTGCTTTCTTCTGTTTTCTGTATTTTTGGTGTTTGCCAGCTGTAATAAATTGAGAAATTATTCGCACCAGAAAGCAAAGCAAGAAGGATTTGATTTTGAGCCCTGAGCCTCAAACTAACAGCAGGTGGTTTCCATCTGCTTGCTGTGTGTTGTTATGTGTGCATGGCTGTAGCTAGAGTTGGGGGCAGTGAAGTGATGACTTAGTTTCTTCCTGGAAATTGGGGATTTGTTAAGATGTAAGTTTTAGTATCATGACCTGACTTTCTAAAAGCATGACTACGGCTCTGCATCAGCGCTTCAATTTTCTTTCAAATTCAGAGAGATGTAGTTCACTTAAGCCGGCTTTATACCCGGTCGAGCTGTTTGTTGGATTGCCAGCACGCGCACACCACACACACACACACACACACACACACACACACACACAGTTTTCTCTGACACTGAATTAGGGTGATTTGTGTCTTAAATTCCCAGATCTATTAATCCAACCCATTTCTTGCTGTGATTAGCCTGCTAAGGATGGCACTTCATTCCTTAGCTTCCTTTTCACTTGTTACGTAGCTGTTTGTGGTTCTTTTCACGTTATAACCAAGCTCAATATAATGATAGCCTCCATGGAAAGACAGTGTCTCCCGTTATCCCTGTATTTAAATTATATCACATCCCTGTCTCCCTGTGACTGCCGGCTTTCACTCTGTCTTTATCTGTGGCTGTTCAGAATAGGAATAATCATGTCTGGCCGACCATAAACCGACCCTTACATTGCCTGGATTGTGGAATCTAATACATCACAAAGAGTGACTCAACCCTTCACCTGTGTTTCCGCAGAGATTGTGTGCAGTGCAGAGCTTTCCAGGAGGGTGAGAAGAAGGATACGTGTGAGCGGGATTGCAGCTACTTCGAGCTGATAAAGGTGAACGACCGCGTCAAGCTGCCGCAGCCAACAGACCAAAACTTCCCTCTGACCCACTGCAAGGAGCGAGACGCCAACGACTGCTGGTTTTACTACACCTACGCCATCAGGAACAGAACTAAGGAGGTCTATGTGGTGGAGTCACTGGGTAGGGTTTGTTTTGTACAAATTAATGTTGAAAAACTTGGACACCAGACAACATCTATAATCATTATCTGATATTTTGAAGTCATCTTTACCATAATGATACTTGTACTAAAATGTTCGTTGTATTTGGTAGAAAAAAAATCTGAAATGGTTTATAAAGGAGACTTTTTACACCTTTACAACTCAAGTTACTTAATGGTTACAGTCTACATCACAAGTTCAAGGAGGGACTGGTGCATTTTTTTTCTTAGTGAAAAGAAAGTAAAAAGTTGAAATTGGGGTCATTTCTGCTGAGCTGCCTTTAAGCCACAATGTTGGCATTTGTGCTGGTCAACATTCAAATACAGCATAATATGGGAGTGTTTGTAGCAGGATTATCGTGTGTAAAGGGATTGTGATTGTGTTTTATTTATTAGTTTTCTGCTTGATGTCAAAACCAATAGATTATTTTCGCTTTCACATGGTCACTCTGTTCGTGGAAATTGTTTTTAAAGACTAATTTCTTGTCATATAGGATGTTTTCTACTTTGAACTGTGGCAACACGTTTCACTGGGCCTCTTTGCATTCTCTTCATTTGTATTTTTTATTTTTTATTTTTTCCCCAGAGTGTCCGGCAGGACCTGACATCATCCCCATTGTGGCAGGTGTGGTTGCAGGCATCGTGCTGATCGGCCTCGCTCTGCTCCTTATCTGGAAACTGCTCATGATCATCCATGACCGCAGAGAGTTCGCCAAGTTCGAGAAGGAGAAGATGAACGCCAAGTGGGACGCGGTGAGTTTCTGCACTGTGGCTTCACCTCAGCTTTAGATCTAAGTTTATTCCACTGTTAAAATAATGTGTCACTTCCAGGCATCCGGCTGGTGTTATTTTAGCTTTTATGTTTATATCTGCCTTAATATTGGACTAATTAGTTAGGGAAGTGAAAATCTGGCTTTCCTCAACTATAAATAGGGTTGGGTGGAAATAATTGTAGGACTTTTCCTGCTCTTAATCTGTAGTGAAAAGCATCACATGCAAAAAGCCTCCTGCAGAGCATATATGCATGTAAAGAGGAAGTGTCAGCTCTGATGTGCACACAACAAAAACAATATGTGTAGGCAGAATGAGAGAATCTGCAGCTCTGTGGTCCTGACTCTGACCTGGATCAGCCCGTTGTGTGCAGTCCTGTTTAGTCTCTCCTCACTGAGGGAGTGGCCTTCGCCTCCACTGTCAGTGCTGCCTCTTACTGTCCACTTGCTACAACTGCACAACCATAAAAGGCAATGAAGCAGAGAAAGAGGAGGCTGACTGCTGATGGAAAGCTCTGCCGCTGCTCTGTGTGTGGCAGCTGCAGCAGCAGGGTTTAGGATTGTAGGCAAGACATTCATCACAACCAGCGTTGTTGCTCACCATTTTCCCCACCCAACGTTCTTACATTTACATTCCCCTTTTATGTTTTTGTTGTAATTTGTATGGTAATCTAGTTTTTCCCAGTTTATACCAGAGACCCCTTCACTGTTTTCTCTACTTTCAAATTAAACAGCATGAAAGAAATATGTCTTTAAACATTTTCCCTCAGACTTCTGTGGCTGTCCTTCCCACTGCCTTTTCCTGCTGCTCTTTATTTCCTTCTCTTCTGTTTTCCTTTTCATCTTCATGTCAGCAAGGGAATCCCATTTACAAGAGTCCCATTAACCAGTTCCAGAATCCCAGCTATGGGAGTAAAGCCACCGCCCTTTAGGCCAAAGTTTGTATCACCGGTCTGCTTCGTGCATCTGTTTCCTATTTAAGGACTGCGGTGAAATGAAAGGTTTGATGTCTGCATGTTGTGAGATTAACGTGTCCAACCTCCACCACAGTGTGAAGGAGGTGCAAATAATAAACTAAGGTGGATCCTGCTACTTATTCAACTGCTTTCTGACCCTGTAAACTAACGAGTGTAGATTTCTGTTGTCTTATTTTTCGTGAAATGCCTTTAAATTTATGTAGAATATTAGAATTGATAATATGCAGTTCACTCCAATCACATAAACTACCATTTCTGTTCTTCTTCAGCAGTGCTTCATAGCCGTCACCATTTGAACCCCAAGTGGTTTTCTGGGAGTTTGTTTGCTCCTTAGTCACTGTGGGCTCGTTTTTCACTCCAGTGTAAAGTCCTGGACCTGTATGGAAACAGTACAGCCAAGTTAAAATGTCATAAATCATTTTTAAAAAAAGACGCTACATTTCTTTGATTAATACAATTTACAATCATTTGTTTAAAAAAAAAGTACCCACAGTTTTTGCCAATATTGAAAAAAAAAAAACAGAATAGTGGCTCCACACACTGTAGATATTTGACTTATTTTATTTTTACAACTTCTACAAACGAGGCATTTTCCCCACTGCTCTGCAAAGACGCTTCACCGTGTTGAATGTACCTTCCAACGACTTGCTCCTCTGCGTAACATTGTTTGAGCCATGCTTCATTTGTTCTGTTGCTAAAGAACGTTTCATTTTCCCCTCAATCTCTCTAATTTGTTCCCAGACTCGTCTCCTCTGTGCCGTGTATGAACACAGCCTGCAGTTCACCTGAATGTGTCATGTGACTTTTGATCACACCTGAGTCACTCGTGGCTTCTCTGTTTCACAAAGCGCTGAATTGTTTTGTTTTAATGAATCAAACTTTGTGAATGAGATGTGTAAAATACAGTATTTTTTTTTCAGAATTTTAAGCTTAGATTTGGTTACTTTTTAAGGTTGAACCGAACGCAACACACATTTGGTTCGAGGACCGCCAGAAAGTAGAGAATCTGACAAAACTTTCTGTTTGCACCAATTATTCTCCAATCATTTCTGTAATTTTACTGATTTTTTTTTTAAAGATAATTTGCCTTTCAAACCTGCCGGCAGATTTTGGGGTTCAGAGTTTTTTTATTTTGGGTGTTTGCAACTTTCCTTATCACCTAAAAAGGGCAGGTAGTCGATAAAACTTTCTAATACAACATCACAAGCAGACGAAGTAGCAGCCTGACAGTCAGACTTCTAGTTGCTAAAACTGTAGCGTCAGCATCAGACCATTCACTGCTGAAGTCCAGCTCAACAAACATACTTGACCAAAATCGTGGGTGGTTTCTCTGGTTTGTTGTTACTTCATTTTACTTTAAGCTGCAGAACTTACTGATACCATACTTCTGTGATGCCACAGAATTGGCCCATGTGAAGGTCTGACCGCTGCTGTGTCTTGTTAAAGTTTTTTACTCACTGCTGTTGCCCTTCTGTTTGTCTGTTTGCATTTCTCAGAGCGAGAATCCCATCTACAAAAGTGCCGTAACAACCGTCATCAATCCAAAGTACGAGGGCAAATGATGGAGCTCTGCCTTCCTTGTGACAACACTGTATGGAAAAGAAAGCGGGCTGGGATGCGGGGAGGGGCGGGTTTTGATAATGCTCACTGTTTGTTTCTCGTTGTTGTTGTAGTCACCAAATGATAGCGATGCATTTTGCCACTCTCAGTTTGTTTTACTAACTTGTTTTTATTTCCTATGCATCATCTGAAATGTGTACAGTCTGTATAAATGTGGGGTTTTATGTTTGTTGTTTGTGTTTTTTGAACTCGGAAGAATGTGTTTTGTAGTTTTTCCACGACAGGACTGGCAACATAATGGAGAGCCTCGCTGTGCCTTTTTGTTGTTGTTGTTGTTTTTATAGAAGCCATCAGTGTTTTGTCGAGGGTTGGATTGGATGTTGAAAATTGGCAACAAATGAAGGGTGTCTTTCCAAATTACGACATGTACAGTGTTGAGTCAGAGGTGATCAGTTGGTCAGTGTTTGGAAAAAAAAAAAAAAAAAGGCGAGCAATGGTCTTAACATTGATTTGCCGTCTGAGCAAATGTCTTACCGTTTCTGTAATCGTTTTGACGGAGCAGGTACCGGATCTCTTTGGATCGAACTCTTCAAGTGTAGCGCCAGCTGGTCGACGGCGGCCACCATGAAATGTGTACAGTACGTTACGGGTTCTGTGTAAAGCCATACATGTATTCACAGAACAGGGTTGAAGGCGATAGGATGTTTGTTTTTTGAGTGACTTAATCCATCTGAACAATCATTTGAAATTGTATCTTTGTCTAGAAAATCTATTTTCTAGGGCTGCCTTTGTAAATGGAAGGGCGTTAGTGTACAGTAGTATTACTGTTCGGCTCCGGGTTTTACTTGCTTAATTTAAAGCCAACTCAGGTCCTTAATTCCTCTCAGCAATGCCAAATACACACAACTCTGCCTTTTTGCTATCTAAATTAGCTTATATTGAATGCCTTGTTTTATTTGTACGATATGAATTGGGAAAGGACACCAGTTTTTTTTATATATATATATCAGAAATTCCAACCAACTCCTTTGTGGTGCTCGATCAAACAATTTTTATTAAAAAGACGTAGAAATGGTGATCATGTCATTTAGTCTTAAAATATCAGTGGTAAAAGAATGATGTCTAGATTTCTAGAGTTTCTGGTTACTGTAAACAAAAGGTTACGCTTGTCACCGTTGTTTTTAAGTGCCTTTTTTTAATTTCCACAACACATTCACATTTGCAATTCTGTTTTCTGAAATTATTTATTGAATAAACCTTCAAAATAATTTACCCCTACATGGTTAAAGTGTCATTTTGCAGTTTGTCATGAACTTACTGGTGCGTTTGCGACAAATGATCTGCTGTTGTTTCTCAGCATAACTCAGGACAAAAGAAGAAGCAGGCATCTGATTAGTTCCCTATAAGTAACACAATATAAACAACTGCAGAAGTAAGACAAAATACTTGAACCAGTTCAACTGTTAGAGGAGTTAGGTTTTTTTTTTTGTTCTATGGTTTTTCTTTGTTTTTTTTCCCCCCACAAACTGCATGAAATCCACTTTTCTTTATTCATCCATGGTCATGCAGTGGTGCCAGATTGTTATATTATGAACAATATTTGCTGTGTTTAAATGTAAAACAAATAGTTTCACATAGAAACACAAGCAGTATAAATTCAGAAAGGCCTTCAAGACCCCTCTGGTAAATATCTTGTTATGACCTGGTGTTTCTAAATATAGTGATTGTTATCAGGTATTTGTGATCAGAACTTATAACTTCAGCTTAAGGTGGAATGAACAGTTCTGACCTCATTTCATCTTCATGCAAAGTGCAAAGGTGTTTTTTGGAGCTGCTTTGTACAGAATAACTACTACCTATTATTTACTAAATATTGCTACTGTGCTGAGATGTTGTTTAAAAGCCTCCTTTGCTGTAAATCAACTTGTTACACGACCCCATACGTCCCAAGGCATTCCCAGGCCAGATAAGATATGTAATCCCTCCAGCGAATTCTGGGTCTGCCTCAGTGTCTTCTTGAGCCCTGGAGGCTTCTTTCAACATGAAGTAACAGCGACTCTACTCAGAGCTTCTCACTCTGTCTTAAAGGCCGAGCCCAGCTCCACCATATCCTCATTCTTTCACTTGCTGCTTCGCGCTCACAACCACAGGTGATGGTTAGAACTCAGATCAACTTGTAAACTGAGAGCGTCATCTTTCCATGCAGCTCCCTCTTCACCACGACAGTCCGGTACGATGGCAGTCCGTCATTAGAAGTCGCATCATCAGGAGCAAAATAAGCAGGCAACACCATGGCCGAGCATTTCTACCTTGAAACTGCAACACACCGATGACAGTCTCAGAATACGGACTCAGACAAGTTGTGACAAACCTGTAAGATTGGACTTCATGCTTAGAATCTCTTAGAATCGGTTTCCAGCTCAAACGTTGGAATTACTCCGACATTACAACCGACAATTGTGTAGCATGGAGTAGTTTCGCGGTGTTTGAGCAGAGTGGCAGGTGAGCTGGTGTGCTTGAGCTGCACCAAGTAGCAAAGCAGTGGGTAAGGATAGAATGAGGTAGAGCTTCATTAATCATGAAGAAAATTCTTTTGCCAGATATTGATCAGAAAACTAAACAACAACACGAGAAATGCAGTGCCGATTTGAAAATCAATAAAGTATAAGTACGATAGATTACTGAATATATTAATAAGTAAGCTAAAGTACTGGCAATGATACTGAGGAAGTAAAGCAACATCCCACATGATGAAGAAATGGTGCAAATGATTAAATATAATTTAGATAAAGCAACTGTGTAGTTACATTTCAGCTATTTTAGACAATAAAGGTGTTATTTTCATGTAAATATGTACCTTTAATACACAGTGGTGAGTGTTTTTAGGGGTTTCAGACCAGGTATGAGAACAATCAATGAACTCTTCAGTTTGCATAAAGATTGATAACACTGAGAGAATATATGAAAATAAATAGGTGTCGTACTGGATCACAAAAATCTCATTAAATATATAAAAGCCAAACCTGTTTCATTCCAATGAAGGACAAGAACACATTGATATATTGTTTTTGAAAGAACATACTTTGAAATGTCTTGATTTTGTGACTTTTTGATCTGCCCGTATAACGTTCAAAGCAGATGAGAAGTTACTCCCTGATAACATACAGCAACTGTGCACAGGCAACATCAGAAACTGTGAATAACGAGGACATTTTAACAGCTCGTACTGCCATGAAGAGTAGATGTTTATCAGTTTGTCAATCTCAAAATGAGCACAGTTACAAATTGTAATATTGATAATAATAATAATCATTATTATTTTTAAGAAAATGTAATAATAATAATAATAATAATAATAATATGAAACTGTAAATGTCGTTGGGGTTTCTCAGGATGTAAATCAGCATAATGTTTGAAGCAAACAGGAAACATGTAGCAGGTTTGAGTTAACAAGTTAAACTTCATTCTTCTGGTCTTTAGACATTATTTCAAGTTTTGTTTTTTCTTTTTTTCATTTTGTGTGATTTCTTTTCTCTCTTTTGCCTCTGTGGTAGTGGGGCATGTCTGAAATCAATCAATCAATAGATTTTTTTTTTTGTTTTTAAATCCTATAGCTCTTCCAGCACAACGTCTTTTTAAAGCTCTTTCATCTTTCAGATGCAGCAAAATGTACACAGCACTGCTTTTCTCCCTTTAGCTCATCAAGTGTAAAACCATCATGAAACAGTGTTTGTCTCCATACAGCTCAAAAACTAAATGTAACACAGTTTTTGTTGTTGTTGTTGTTGTTTAAAATCTTTATAGCTCTTGCAGATCAGCAGCAAAAATAATAACACTGTCCTCTTAAAGCTCTTCATGTGCAAAGACATCATGTTAGCGCTGCTCTTTCTCTTTATACCTTTTTTGACTCCAATAATAGAACTGTAACACCACTATTCTGTTTAAATTTAAGTATAATTCTACACACGGTGTGTCCTTCAGCTGGGTACATACACCGTCATGCTACACCTGTATCCATATCTATATTCATCCTGTCATTTCTGTACATATTCATCATACAGCCTATTGTACATACCCATGTATGTATTTATCATGTCAAACCTGTACATGTGAGGGTATACATGATCTTTATTTTTTTTAGCCTTATTGTATTTCTGTATTTCTAAAATGAAATAAAATGAATGACAGTGCAGTTCAGCATCTAAATAATATTCGAGTAATACAGGAAAAGAAAAACATAAACTGATAACTGTGACCTTAGGTTACCATATAAATTAGCTACGAGCTAAATGCTCGTGGTGACGCTGTCAGCCAATCACGTTTCGCTCCATCCCCCAGTGGGGCGTGACGTCACGGGCCCAGCTGCTCTCCACAGGTGATTGGTGGCCTCAGCCGACCAATCAGAGGGCGTGTTTTACAGCAAAGTTGTTAACCCCCAACAGTAGCACTTTGGTTTCCACCTCTCTAGTTTCAGCTTTACATCGACAGGGAAATACGGAGTTTCCATCGACCGAAATACGCCGTTTGACGAGGTGGACATAAAGCGGACAGCGGCTGCTCCCGCCTGGACACCGGCCCGGTGCTCGGTGTTTTATTCCGACACCAAGTAGGAGAACTAGCCGCGGCTAACGTTGGTGTTAGTTGGCTCCCTCTCCGGCTAGCTGCGTCGTGTTGCCTGTCGTTTTT
Source organism: Stegastes partitus (assembly GCF_000690725.1). Classification (NCBI taxonomy): domain Eukaryota; kingdom Metazoa; phylum Chordata; class Actinopteri; family Pomacentridae; genus Stegastes; species Stegastes partitus. The sequence goes on along the minus strand of NW_007579508.1, from coordinate 99,416 downwards.
TTAACTTCTGACTTGCAGAAATGTTCCCCGTCTGCCTCTAAAGCCTCGACGAGAGCCGAGCCGTCGACTTTTGGTGAGTATTTCTCTGCAGTGTTTTATTTAACTTGAATCGATGGTCGCCAAAGAGGCCCATCGTGATTAGTGTTTTCTGGCATCAGATGATTTCATACACGCAATCAAATTCCTGGCTGGTCAGCTGGATGCAATTCAGCACTAAAACCACAAGTTCCTGATCACTTTGTCAGCCCTGGAAGGGAGCACGCTGCGATATCGATCGATTTGAACGAGGGAGATGATTTTTCATTGTGGAAAACAAAAATCTAATTCAGTAGTTGTCACATTAGTGGAAAAATGAGAATGTCGGAAACCTGATCTGGTTCACTGAGGACAGACAAATCAGCTAAAGGCGGAGCTGAAGAGGCTCAAAGTCATTTTTCCACATCGTTTCTTATTTGGGCTTTTCATCATCTTGGTTGGAAATGTAACATTGGTGGATCATAGGCTTAGGGTGTGTGGCTGAACAGTGCCAGGCAGCTCCTGTGGTCTGTCAGGGAACTGCTTGGCCCTGGCCTGCACGGGTCTGGATCACACTGTATCCCTCATATCCCCTGTATTATCTAACCTCCACTTCCTAAGACACCCACCCAGGGGAAGACCTTACAGTGATCTGGCCTGCCTGTGAAGATGGAGCTTGGATTGGAGCTGCTTCACGGTGACTGGCCGTGGTTGTACTACTGTCATTGTTAGTTAATAATTCTTAGTAAAAGCCTGTTTAGGATTACAGATGGGTAGCATTCACTACATTTTAAATCAGTCGGACCAATCTGTTAAATTAGGTTTCCTGTAATTGTCTGAAGTCTTTGGGTATTGTAGGGCAAACCCCACCCACATGGCACTTCTGTATGCTAGCTGCAAGTATGTGAGGCATCAAAGTACTGTTTTTAGGTTGAGATGGCCTTATTGCATCTCTGTGGGTTTTAGGAGTATAGATGTCAAGGTCATGAACTTGTAAGACTAAAATATTTCACTACAGCTCTTATCATTTTTGCATAGCTACAGGACAGTACAGCTTTTGTCCTCAGGCTCAAGTTATTTGCCATTTTCTCTTATTATCTGCAATTAAAAGAACATTTTAAGGCTTTTATGTACAGTACGGCCTAATATCAACATACAGCAGGCATCAGTATAACAGTCACTGCATTACACAGGGGATGTAAGCAGGCGTGTTGTTTCTGTTAACACACAGGAACATGCACGTATGTTCCAACGTCCTAATTTGAAGCAGACATGACCTTGTTATAATGGGCTCAACTGGCAGATATTAGAACGGGTAAACATGTCTAAAGGAACTATACTCTTGCTAAGACACACATATACAAAGTCACAATATTGCTGACACCTCACAGATAATGTATGACAAATAGAGCTGCCATGAATGATTGTGTAAAGTGTTAACTCTTAGATAAATTGGCAGATATTTTGCAGATAGATAGCTACTCTGTTGGTCTTTTGGAGAAAATTACAATGAAACTATTTACAAAAGTCCTCAGACAAACTGAAGCCTTTGAGCAAAGTACTGAAAGTATTTGTAATACATAATATGCAATGACTGTAGTATAGAGAATATGTAGTGTTCAAAGATACTGGATAATCTATGAAGTACAAACAGATTTACTATGTGAAAAATGATTTACCTTAATCTGATGCGCAAGAAAATTGCTCATGTCTTATGTCTGAAATCTTAACATAAAGTAGATAAAACAATTGAACACAAGTGTTTCCTGTATTTGAAACATTTTTAAAGAAGAAAAGAAAAAGCAAAATTCAGCGACTCCAGCCTCTTAAATTTTAACATTATCTGGTGTCTGTACTTGTCTGTGACAGTAAACTGAATATATTTGTGTTTTGGACTAAACAAGACATTTCAGGACATGGTCTTGGGGGTTTAAAAGCATTGATCAACAATTACGTGTCACAGCTTCAACCACAGATAGGGCTAACATGAAAAGGAACTTTGAGGAATCAACAAATGAGGTAAAGATATTAGAAAAGCAAATAGTTTTTATTTAACCACGCCAGATAGTTATATTTATCCAACAGATCCATATTCAAATACAGTTTCCTTCAATGTGGTGTCATGTGCCTCTGCACCCATAACCATAAAAACACTTTGCATATTACAGCACCTCCCTGCTCATAAATGTAAATGTACTTTAGTTGATTGATCATTCACTCAAATCTACAGGAGGACAAGTTCCTTCAGAGACACGCTGTAGTAGAAATGTTAAGCAGCACGTGCCAGTAGTATCTAACTATGTAACTAAAACCTCCGATGGTTTACTCTGGTGGCAGTTTTTCATTTGTCACCAAAATGACTAATAAACCATTTTGCATGACACATCATTTGACTCAGAAGACATACAAACGTACAGCCAAACTAGTCACTCTCTGAGTCAGAACAGCTTGCTAACATGTGCACAAAGACAATGTGAACATGCTCAAATGTAGCACTTAAAATGTGAACCATCACAGTTAACATGCTAGCATTTGCTAATTAGCACCAAAGAGAGCTGAAGCTGACAGAAATGTCCTTAGTTTTGCAGGTGTTTGCTCATCAGCCAAAGCAGCTATTGCAATTCATTCTCTGGGGATCAAAAACATTCTGCACCAAATTTCATGCAGTTTATCCGATAGTTTACCATATATTTCATTCAAAACCAAAGAGTTTGAGCCTGACGTTGGCCTGGGAGCTAAATTGTGTAATACTTTACTGCAATGTCACAATTCAACTCTGGCAAGGTCTCAGTCTGCATCTCCTCTCACTTTCTCCCCCCATTTCCTGTCTGCCTCTTGACTGTTTTCTGTGAATAGAAGCAGAAATGTCTTAAATTATTCTTAAAATAAAGTAAAACTAATGGCAGCACTGGAGTTAAGAGATCACCCCTCATCAGAACACATCATTTTGGAGCTGTGAACGCAAACGTATCGTAGCTGCCAAGATATTTCACAGAATAAATGAAACTTCGACCTGCCGGTGGTTCTGGATGATGAAGAAGAAGAAATAATGAAAGTCTTAGGGGTTTATCTTCTGGGGAGTTTAAACATGACAGATTTCATTTTACTTTTTACAAAAAAACTACAAATGTCAATGTTTTGGTGGAGTTACAGGAAAGGTCAGATGATTTGTCAAAGGCAGGAGAATTCATCCTCTGAGGAACATGAACGTAGATGGAAAATTAAATGGTAAAGCATGTGAGCATTGTTGAGATGTTTAAGACCGGACCAAAGTGGTGGAATTATCTGTCTCACTGACATTGCCCAAGTAATAATAGCAGCTTTTGAAATAAAATGTTTTACGTGAAGCATTGACTTTACCAGAACTTGTCTCTAAATCCAATTGCAAAAAAAAAACCTAAAAACTTTTGTGCAACTGTAATGTATTGGTGCAGAAAATATGACATAATGATGAAAATGTTGAGAGGTTGCAAACAAAATGCATGAACTTAACAGGAAATCCCAGAACATCAGCACAAAGACTTTCACAGCAAGGTGTGTGGTCATTGGCCAGACCAGGCGCCTCTGCTGACAATTATGATCAGGTGGTGGACACATGTTTTGTCTTTGCTCCACCCAGCTAAACCTCTCCTAAACCTGCTTTTAATTACTAAGCAGAAAATCTAAGTTGAATCTTATTTGTGGTTTGAATCACACGCACCACTCGGTGAGTTGCCGTGATGACTTTTGCTTTAAACTTTTCTGTTTCGGCACATCAGGTCTGAGGTTTTGGCTGAATGCACTTGTTGCTTTTGTCGGTTTGCTTGCAGGTCCTCATGGCTCGGTGTAAGGATTTAATGATGAAAGGAAAGCCTCAGTTTCCCTGGGTGGACCCTGGATAAAGACAATGTCATCAGCATCACCAGGTAAGGTGTTTTAGTGGTTGTGAAATATGATTCTGACCTTGATATTTTAACATTTTCGCTGTCAGACTCCACATCAGCTCATCTTTACAGCAGCAAAATTCCAGTTTTACTGACATTAACTTGGTCAGGTTTAAGAGTTTGGCACAGCTGGATTCACCCATATTGGATAATAAACCAATTCGTAGTGCTGTGTGTGGTTTTTGATGCAATTACCAAGAGAAACTGTGTGTGCAGTGTGTCTTTATACAAACATACATGTTGGTGACTTGGTCCTTTGCCAGTCAGCCCAGCAGAGGGCGACATTGTTCATATGGTGAAGCATCCTCACCTGGAATAACTTTTTATTTTTTGTTCAGACTGGGTTGTTAGAGATCACCTGTGATAGATAAGGTTCAGTACTTCTTGCAGCTCAGTTAGCTGGAACGTGGTTACCGCTCTGTTATTTTAGTCTTTGGCTTGCAGTTGGTTTAAGGTTTTGCTCCGATAGTTTTCAACCGAAGAATAAAAGAAAGCACCACAAATGCAATCAGCAGAGTGAAATTGTATTTTACTTATTACTCATTTGTGTAGTTTATGGTGTTTTGTGTGTTTCGATGGGAGGGGAGAAAACAACAGTTTGAGGCGTTTTAAGGCGTTTTTATGGTTGTTTTTCTATATTCATTAAACCAATTTTACCACTTTTTTTTTTAAAACTTATGGAACAGAATAAACTTGCATGAAAGAGCTTTGATTTGGGAGAAAACGTGGAAGTTATGTTGATTATTTATATTATTTTTATATTGTAGACATTTGATGAACTTTGTAGCTTTCGTTATAACTGCAAAATAAAAAATAGGATTTTGTTTGTTTTGCTCTTATAAATTATGATTATATATCAATTTTTGCATAATGTCACAATTTCCCTCCATCACATGAAATATACATTTTTTCTTTTTTACGTTTTTAATGTATGCATTTTAATTGGCGCATGTTTTTTTTTTTAATTACTTTTTAAAAAATATGTATGTATAAATTTTTGGCGGTGTGTATTTCGGCCGGGCCGGTGTTTATTTCAATAATTTATCTGGATGTGCAGAGAGGAGTTAGTTTGCAAGAAATGCCCCCTTCCCCCCACCCCCGCAACGCGCAAGCGCTCGGGACCGTGTGGGAATGGTCGGTCCGCGAACTGGGGGTTGGACCGCTCCGAGCGAAACAGAGCAAAAGAGTTTTAAATGTCCGCCATGTTGTCCATGGCGCACTGAACCAACGGTAGGGAGCGGAGCGTCGGAAAAAAACAGTCCGAGAGAGAGCGACCAAGATCCGGGCCTTCCCCCGGCTCCGTTGGCGACGCCCTAAATACAAGCTACCACCATTCGAACGTTAGAGTAGAGACTAAGCGCACAGAAACATCCATGAAAGCTCCACTCGGTACCGCTGTGAATATTAGGAGATCGGATAGATTTATATTGCATCTCGAATTGTGAAAAATGAGTAAATTGTCGTTTCGGGCACGGGCGCTGGACGCTTCCAAGCCACTACCCGTCTTCCGTTGTGAGGATTTACCCGACCTACACGAATATGCATCAATTAACCGGGCAGTGCCGCAGATGCCTACGGGGATGGAGAAAGAAGAGGAATCGGTATGCTTTAACCGTTTGAAAAAATGTGAAAATATACGCTTTGTTTTATTTTCTACACGATCACAGGCGTCCCTCTTTTTTTTCTGCGCAAGCTTTCACAAAATGGCCGCCAATTTTCTCAGGAGAAACACGACGGATTTCTGTCGCAAACGGCACATATGTGGGACTCGGACGGATGTTTGGGTAAAGCGGGGACCCGCCGAGGCTTTATTGGATAAAATCGCTCGGTTTTGCCGGCATATTTATGCGTGAGGTGATTTTCTGAGTACAAAGGAGTCATGTGACTTGAGCAATTCCGACATTTTGTCTCGTCTGTCAGGACGGGGCCTTGTGTTGGCGTAATTGCAGAGGACCAGGGCAAGGGGGAGCTAGTGGTTTCAGATTATGTGGCATCTGTGCCACTAGCAGACAGAAATGTCAACACTGCTGCCATGCATGGGGGAGAATATCATGTTGAATGGATAAAGTAAATGTGTTTGTGCATGTTTATTTGCTCACAGCATTGTGTGGGTTAAGGTGCATCCTGCTGGTGCTACTTTATGTCACGGACTGGTCCTCATAGGATGCAGCCCATTATGTATGTTCTATGGAGTGTATGTATGAGGTTTGTCATTCAGGTATAGCAACTACAACCATCATCTAAATAAATGTATTGAGTCTTATATTTTATTTGTGTAGCTGTCACACAGGTATTATTTAATATTCTTCTAACTTGAGGTAATTTCTTGTAATATAACAATCTATTTACACTGAATTGTCATTTTTCAGGAAAGCTGTTTTTCTCTGATAAACATCCCCCTGATTCCCCAGTATTGACATGTGATTGCCCCGATAGGATTACATTTTGTAATTGTCAATCTAAAAAGGACTACTTACAGTGTTCTGGCTGTTTATTCGGACAGAGAAAGTGACGTTTTGTTTGCGGTTTATGGAAGCAGCAGCAGCTGAGGCAGGTAGATAAACAAAGTGTGCCTCCTGCCTCTGCTTGTGCTGCATCCCACAGGGCTGCTATCATTCTGTAGGATGTAGGGGGTGTTTGTAAACTAGATGCACCCTTTGGGGATTTTCTTGTTCTTCTCTTCTTTTCATGTCATTTATTATACAACAGTCTGACACAGTGAGGCCCTTATTCTGCTTCCATTAAGCAGCATATCGGCTTCTCCAAGGATTCTGCTTTGCAGCTGACCCAGCAGTCTTGACTAATGTTCAAATATAAGGGCAAGTGAATGGGGAATAACACTACGGGCGTCTGCGGCGGATACTTTTCATTATCCGCTGGAAGTGTGTTGCAGCCAGCCTTGTGGAAGCTGGGTGTCATGGGTTCAGTGTGTCAGATGGCACAGCAGGCTGGCAGACCAGCGGCACGTGGCGCTCTGGAGGAGACCAGGGCGGCGGGAAGGAGGGGGGTTGCTGTCACTTCAAAGTCTGTGCTCTGCTCAGCTGGAGTGCTCGTTATGTAATAGTCATATTATCATAAGAGGTAGGCCAAGGCCCGCTACATGCCAACCGCTAAGTGTTCGGAGCTGTCTGATATGAATTCCTGTGTCAGACTCAAGTTGGAAATGTGTTTTTGAGTCAGTGCTGGTAGATACTGTAACTTGTCCAATTTGCACTAAGTTGTACTGTATGTGTGAGCATTTCTTTGGGCCTCTCCAGGGATGCCCATTGATCTACAGTGGGAATAGTGCCTGACCTTTCTGGACACACATTTGACCCACTAAGTGAAAGCTCAGAATTGATTTTCAATACGATTCTGAAAGTGTTCTAAGGAAACATCAGCTTTCTTGTTTCACTTTCCACCATCATAACCACAGTGACAACCCACTCAGTGTTGAGTGGTCTGCATGGTTAATGTGGTGGTGTCGCTGCACTTCCTGACTCTCTAATAGAAAGCTTTTAACAGTGAGCTGTTCAACTCAGACCTCAGAGCAACTTGTAGGTTTAAGCTATTTGGTACAGTGTGTTTATCTCTGCTTACTAAGCCATTAAGTGTGCACAAGTCTTACTTTCTGTTTGACTTGCCTTTGAAATGTCATATCTCAGTCTAACATGTGGTTTTGTAATTTACAGGCAGTGTGCATGTAGCATGGCTCGACTAAAGAGCCGTCATTGCTAAAATTCCTGCAGCACGTGCAGCTTGTTTGTTTTGGGCCAGACACTTTGTCTTGTGTTTACATTTGGGTGAAAGTGAGGTCAGTGTCTGCGGCCCTGGTGGGAACCCACAGGCATCTGTTGTGTTTGTGTCTTTGCCAGACACAGTTCTTGTACTTAAACACACACCAACAGACACACATTCTGGCGGGCCACCAGTTTCTCACAGCGTGACCTTGCTGGGTGGGAATGTGGGGCATGTCACCTGTCCAAAGTCTGTGCAGTCTACATGCGTGAAATTGAAAGAGGCCAGTGTCAGCCGTTTCTCACTTTTCCTTTTACTGTTTGCAGTGTTGTATTGACGTGAATGTGGGCAGTGTGGGTAAATTAACACCCCCCCTCCAGGCAGTTTTGTCCGTCCAGCTCCGTAGAAAGTTTGCCAGCTAGGCAAGCCTCAGTTGGAGCAGCTCCTGAGAATGACCAGTGAACTAAGGAATTTTTCAGTTTGTGACCCACGGATGGAGTATGTGCGTTGCCTGTTTGTGATTAATTTGATTCGCTGTGTTATTGTGCAACTGTGGGCCTGCACCCAAGTTATAAAAAAAAAAAAAAAAACAACTTACTTTGCCTCAATCTTATTTTCCCAGCCATACTAATTTGTGGAATGGAAAGTTGCTCAATTCATAGTCTGTGACTTTACAAACTGCCTGGCAGAGTTCAAATCTACCGAGCGCAGCCAAAAGCACAGTCTGATGGCTTCCGTTAATTTCCCACTCCACTTACACTGGGTGTTAAAAATCGCCCTCTCCCACGCAGTGCATAAAACTACTTTTGTACTGTAGCTATGCATCCCTCGACAGCCCCACCAGACTATCCCCTTCGGCTGTCCATCATGTTAAGTGGCATTTACAGTGTCTGGGACAGTAGCTGTCAGAGGCGAGACTGGAGAAGGTGGAGGAGGCTCTGGCTGGCTCAGCAGACTTGACAGTGATCGATGTGGTCATTTTAGAAGGCTATTTCTGGACTGGTGTGTATATGTGAGAAAGCGAGACCAAGAGTGCAAGTGTGTGAGGGCATCAGCTCAGCGCTCTGTGTTTTGACTCTTCACCTCAATCTGAGTCTATTTATTGTCAGGCAAATAGCCACGGCCGGGAAAGTAAACAAACGCGTTGCTTGATTAGGTTTGGCAGCTGACGTGCTTTTTGCTCGAGGCTGTTTGGTTTTATGAGTTTTTCCCCCTCATTGTGGAAAAGGCCGCAGGGAGTTGATGTGGAGGGAGGTTTAGGCATTCGCTGGGGGAATGACTCAGTGGGAATCGCATGAGAACATGAAGGTTACGCAAGTGTGCAGGTACACAGGAGGTCAGAGCAAATGCTACAGACAGGTTGAATGTGTTAAGGTTTGCAGTTTTGAATGCAGGTGCCTTGGGGAAGCACTGAGAATAAAACGGAAAGGCTTATCCTCAGCAGCTTCTGTAGCTCAGGGAGTAGCTGCATCTCAGAACAGATCGCAAGACCACATGGCGCGATAAATGTAAAATACAAGCTCTTGCCTGAGGTATAACAGGCTGTGTAGGATATTGTTAGTCCCAAAAGTCCAAATGGTGGCGATTAACACAGTGCTGTGGGACACGATAGTATGGATTTAATACAGTAGACTTAGGATGTCAGGAATGTGTGCCAGGATCATGATGGTATTGTGAAGGTTGGCTATTATAAAGTTTACTTTCCTGACATCCTTTTTTTAAATTATTATTGAAAAATTGCTGTAGCCATGACAACCAATTACTTTTTGCTGATGAGAGGGATGCATTCAGTGTGATTGTTTCATATTGTATAGAAGTAGTTGTTACGATACACAGCTAGCCAAGTCAACCCCTGTTATTTACAGTTTTCAGGGGATTTTTTTAAACTCATGTATTTTTAAAATGCCAGTTTTCTTTGGTTTTTTGAGGGTTATTTTGGCAAATTCCCAAATCATTCCAGACGCTTGACGTTTTTGACATCGTGCTAGCCGAGTTGTAGCTTGTAAGCCTGTTGTGTGATCACATGTCAGTGCTGGTAATGATAACACAAAACGGTCACTAAGAATAAATGTCCTTTCTGAGAATTGCTAACATTAATGTTGTTGCACAATGAGTAATGTTTGATTACCATTTCTTGGACGTAGTTAGAATTTGGTGATTTGGTGGTCGTGTGTAAATAACTACAAATTTATCAAAAAGAAAACAATTATTGTAGCATTCAAACACTGATGTCAGTTTCCATGGCAGCAGTAGAAACTTAAAAGGTTTCTTGTCAGCCTTTGTGTTTCGTATGAAATAATACCCGACCGTATGGAACCGTATAGAATGCACTGAATGCAATAGAACGTCACTTTGTTTCTTCAAGGTTTCAGTGACAATGTCAAGGCCTCAAGTATAGAAACCATGTAGGATTGAAAAGCTTGCCGACTTGCTTGAACAACATTGGTTTTCTGCTGTGTTCATTTGTGCTTTACGTCTTTCTTAGAAGCTTCATGCTTGACTGATTGAACATAGTGAAAGCAGTTTTCCCTCCTTATGTTCCTGTTCTTATAAGCAGCCAGTCTTTTTTGTGGCATCATATGGTACCATGGGCAGCTTATGTTAAGACAAAATCTAGTTCATGTGAAGCACTAAGCATTAATAACATATTGAATATAATGTGGCTTCTGAACTGGTAATCCTTCAGAAGATGCACCTTAGTACTGATAATACTAATAAGGATTGCAGTGCTGCTATAGGGTTAAAGGAGTTTCTCAATTGTTGCTTCACTTAATAAGGTCAGCAAATGTATGAAAATACTACAACCTAAAATTGTGCGGTACATTGTGAACCACATGGTCAGCAAAACCTCTTGTATTTAAACATTAAAGCCATGTAATACATCACAGTATGAACCATGTTCACATCAGGATCAATATTTAGAAAGAAGCTGGCCACAAATACTGAACATAAAATGCTAGCAAACAAGATGAGATCTAGCTGGTAGAGCTTAAAGTTCAGTCAGTGCAAGGGCCTTACTGTGTAACTCAGACTCACACTGGGAGTGCTATGTGTTTTACAATGCTGACTATACAAACTGAATCTGAATGAAGCTGTTCAATACTTCGTCCTCTGTAACAGTAACTGTGCCATGACTGACTTACTAGTGATTGTTTTTTGGCAGTAGGTGAAGTCAGTTGTTTTTCATAACGGACCAGTGGCGCTCTCACAGTGCTGCGCTTGTTGTGTTAAGCTCACACACGCATGCACACGCTTTCTTTCTGACTCATTCACTCACTCTGTCTAGCTTCCCCAGGCACAAATATCCTCCCCATGTCGCCGCCTCCTCCCTGCTACCCTTGTGTGTCTGACAGCCGCAGGGAAAACAATAAACACACACCTTCTCTCCAGAGAGCTGCTGTACGAGGCCGGCAGCATGCTGCCTTGTTGACAGACTGCCTGCCAGTGGCTCAATGCCCAGATCTGGGCCAAAGGGTCTACTACTACGACTGACTGGGACTGTTCAGACAAACAGCCCGCCAGCAAACCAGTTAGTCAGCCCTGCAGCCTGTCTGCCTGCCTTCCAGCATATTCCCCCTCAGCAAGCTTGGCAACGGCGAGCGCTCATCTCGCTGGTGGCAGGTAGATAAGGCTAAATGACAAAACGTTGGAGGCAAAAACAGTGTCAAGTTTTGTCCTCAGTGTTTGTGCTTTATAAATGATGGCGATTGGATGGCAGTTTAGATTCCTGCCCAGTTCTTACTTCTCATTCAAGGGCCAGTCAGTAATTTCTGGCATTTATTGAGATGTAAGCTTACAAACTGAAAGGTTCATTGTTCAAAACCTTGACACGGAGGGTGGTGTCAGGTGTCGTAGGCTTTTCTTGTAGTTTCGTGCTGACTGGCAGTCACATTGCTCATTAGTTTTTTTTGTTTTTTTTAACCTCTGATATTAAGGAATATTATCAGAAGTTAATTCACCTGGTTGCAATCCTTTTCAATCGACTGTCCTGACAAGTATGCCGTATAATCTGATCCATAGTTTATCTGCTCATCTTACAGCATCCAGCTGTGAGATGATTGTCGGTTACTCTCTTTATTTTACTTGTTGTCTGTGTGAATTTTCTTTCTTTCTCTTAACACACTTCTGAATCCATATAAATGCCAGTAACTATTTACAGTTGAATTAAACTTAGTTTTCAATTCTAGGATGTATTCGTCACTAATGTCTTCTCGGCATATGGGCAGCAGAATTACTTTTTGTGTGTGGAATCGGAGACGTGCTTCCCTGCTACCTGTCATCACATGTGCTCTGTTTTAATGCAGCTAAATTCACAGTATAGTTGTTCTTGTTTGTGTCTTTCTGCTAAAATGAGCGAAATTACTGGTTAATGACAGCAGCTGTGCTGCTAGATTGGCTTTACTGACTGTAGGAAAATACAGATGATTGTGAAAACTCATTCTGTTTTCACAAGCAGTCCTGTGTTGCCTGTGCTTGGTGTTATTTTTAGAGGTTGTCGTAAGGTCTGGATGCCAAATGTTCATCAGTTGTCTGTCGCATCTCAGTTTGAAGGTTTACAAACTGCACATCTACATGAATCAGCGTGTTCTTTCCCCTTAGAGTGACGGAGCATACCAGATGTGTTTTTGCTTGGTAATGCTTTATTTTATTGCAGATGTTTTTTAAGTTGTGAATAGTTGTTTCAGATTGTATAGTTTGCTAGAGCCCTTGGTGAGAGTTTGTCCCTGGCTGCTTTGCTCTCGAAAGGTTCAGTATTAACTAGATCTTCTAAATGACGGGAAGCCTTAGTTAAGTCACTCTTGCATTAGCTGATGGGCGTAAGCGGTTTCTTTCACACTCAAGTTATCGTCTCATTCATGCCCTGGTGGCTGACGAGTACGGATGGGAATTGACAGGATTTTATTGATTCCGGTGCCATTATCTGCTTATCAGTCCCATGCATGGATTCTTTTATTGATTCCTCATCAGTTTTCTGTGTGCTGGGAAATACACCTGGGACTGCAAAGGTTTTTGATATTGGCACAACTGTTTTAGTATTTCCCAGTCTGAAAATAGTGTATAAACAGTAGGAAAAATATTATATGCATGTGTCTCAGGTGTGGGAAAAAGCTCCACTGATTTAACTGCAGAGGGGTTGGATGTCATTGGTTTGCAGTGCAGATGTGTAATAAAATATACTGGCGTTGATAAAAGGAATAGAAAATCTCAGAGACACACAATTTTGATGGATTAGAGAATCTGGAATTGGTTTGGATCGAACTCTTGATTATCATTCTTGTATATCCATATGCAAAGCATCTTTGTGTGTATCCATTTTCTTCTCAAATTGTGACCAGAATATGTCCAAAGCTGGACTGACATGTGGACTTTGTTTAAGCTTAATGAAACCTGGACATCATCTTTCACATGTATAGACCAACACAGTGATACAGATACATTTGCAGTAAAGTCATATTTGTCATAATTATCTGCCAGGACAGTTTGTACAGTTTTGGATTGTTTCAGTTCTTGGAGAATTTGTGAAACTCTGCATCTTTTCTATGAATGCGCTCAGCTGAGGAATATCATGCCGTATTAAAGTGGTTCTAAAATCTTTTTTTATTGCTTTCATGTCTGTTGTGGAAAAAAGCACCAGCCTTTTTATCCTGTGTGCTACCTTCATATAAGCCTGATGCTTTAGAAAAGAGTACAACCATACTTTGTGGTCCATTTGTCTCACCTCCATCTGTGTGTCTGTAGGAACACCATCTCCAGCGGGCCATCTCGGCACAGCAGGTCTATGGCGAGAAGCGGGACAACATGGTCATCCCGGTCCCTGAGGCGGAGAGCAACATCACCTACTACGACTCCCTCTACCCTGGGGACTACAAGATGCCAAAGCAGCTAATTCACATACAGCGTAAGTGGATTTTCCTAATGGCAAAATATGTGATGCAGAAAGCAGAGAAAATTGAGTGTGATGTCGCAAATTAGGGGCCTCAGTTGTGTTCGTTGGGCTATAATAGTGTTCCCCTCAATTATTTTGTATGCTTTAAATTACACTTGGGAGCTTTTGACCAAAATTGCACGCAGTAATGAGTGGAGAATTTCACATCAGTGTACTTGTGCTGTTATTTGAGAATTGTCACTTCAGACTAGTATCGTTTTATTATATTAACTTTAGGGCTATAGAGAAGTGTATGAAGAGTTTTTCTCCTGTGACTACAAGGGAAGGTGACCTTATCTGATATTTAAACCCGGGCTGTATTGAAAGCGTAACAGTTGATGATGAGGTTTCCTGGATACAGAACGTTGACTGTCGCATAAAAGGTTATAAAAGCGATCCCGTTCAATGACTCACAAGTTCACAGGTTGTGAAAGAGACGCCATGTTTCTGAAAGCTGTTCATCCATTTGCTGGCTTTAAGCACGTCCTCACGTTCTCTGAGCTTTTACCGAGTTGTCGTGTTCGTCAAAGTAAATGAGTTTGCGAGATTGCCCAGTTCAATAATGATATCAAAGGAAATGAGTTTGCTAGATTGCTTAGTTCAGTAACCTTGTGTGTGTCACAAGTAGTTGCCACAATTGTTTCTCAAAGAGAAGCAATTTGCTGTACCCTAAATACAGACACTGTTATCAGTTGAAAGCTGAAATGGCAGATGTTTTGTCCTGTCAAACTGCTGTCAGACTAATTTCAGGGTTTTCTCAGAGGTCTAGACAGTTTGTAATGTGTGAAAAATTCAGCTTAGATCCTTTTTAGCTCTTGAAGATGCGGTGTTTGAACAAAAATATATGAAATCCTACAAATACAGTGTGTCGTCTTATTTCGTCTGTGTTATTTCAGCTGTAAAACTTCAGCTGTGATTTCACTTGGTGCTCGGGGGGAACCCAGTCAAATCCAGTGCACAAAGACGCTGAATTTTAAAATGAAAAACTGAGAGTGAGCTTGCGGTTTTACTCTCGTCAGTAACCATACGTCCCCTCTGTCATACACAATTGGCATCTCAAGATCAAAGTGACTCGCTTTAATTAAATCTAAACCGTTGTTCTCATTTTATAGCTGAAGCAGCAACATGCGTGTTTGACCTGCATATTGTTTCTTCTATAATTGCAAGTACAGTAGCTGTGCATGCTTGATGGCAGCTAACTTAATTTAATTTCGGCAGACATGATTCTTGCTTTGAGACTGAATTAAAACACAAGGGCCACTGGCTGTAAGTTTTCAGGCAGTTGTTTAGAGTTGGACGGGAAGTGTGTTGATTTAAATTAATCTGACATGGTTGGACATGACTGTCTTGGTTAAGTCAGGAATATGTTCACACCAGACTGTCAGGAAAGTGCAACGGGTCACATATACTGAAACTTTCCTGACTTGTTTGCATTATTAGCTTTTATATACATGTTAACGTAGACTGTATTAAATTGTCTGGTGTCTTTGGTCAATCTCAGCCTTGAGGCCAACACAGTGATGTGAATTTAATCGTAGTGGCGGGGGTCAACTTACGCAGCATTGTTACTGAGAATGGAAATAGATTCAGGTACGCTGATGTTTAAATAACAATTGAAGAAGAAGCTTTGTTGTCATCGTACAAGAAATATGGCAAAATTTCGTTTGGCATCGTCTTTGCAGCAGCTAATGTGTCACAAGGAAAGTTAAAAGGTAATATGAATAATAAAATAGCAATAAAATATAAACTAAAGTGCATTTTTTTTTTTTTTTTAGAATTTATTAATTGATTCCTTAACTAAAAGACGGGAGGGAGAGATGGACAGGGTTGGTCACAACTTCCTATATAAACACTCCACAACAAACACCCAGATAATCCTTACTGCTCTTTAGTTCCAGTCATTCCTTCCAGTTGTTTGAAAAGGGCAAATCTGATGTAATTAAGCCTGATAATCATCCAGCGCCTCCCCAACCATCATGTCCAACAGCTGCTGGTCGCGCTGCCTTCTTAAAGCGTTCATTTATGCTCGTTAACTGTGTGCTGTTAGTGCTGTGTTGATAATTGAGTATTTTATTTGACGCAGAATGGAGCTGCAGCACGTTTTTGTTGGGTTTAAGCCTGGCCTGTAATATGACAGGTTCAGCTGCATTGGAACAAAACAGTCTCCCTTCAGTGAGTTGGCTCACTTTATCTTTTTTCTAACAGAGTAAATGTTAGGAGCATTTTAACTCTTAGGTTGTTCAGTGGGGCTCAGACATGAGCTTTTGGGAATGTGTCCCTGTTGTCTGCATCTTAAGTTAAAGCGTAGGTGGTTTTTGTAGTCTGCAAAACCTCCTTTTTGTTCTCCTGCACCATTCAAATGGTATTCATCCCAAACTGCGTAACAATAGGTTCTCAGACATCCAGGTCAGGCTTTATGGAGTGAACAGTTTCCCTCAGCTTCCTGTCAACTAAACACTGCAGCGGATATTTAGTTTGGATCAGAGCTGTTTTGCTTTGTTATGGTTTGATTGTGTGTTTTTACAACCAGGCATCACTCTGGTTTGTACCATCTGATTTGTCCAGTGGTAATATTGTGGCTGTATTAGAAAGGGATGCACATCATTTGCAGTTTGAGTTTGACCAAAAACTTGAAATGCATCAATTAGCAACATGATTAATCTGTTTCATTGTTTGCAGTATTTGAACAGTGTCATCTGTCTGGTATTGAATGGTGTCCGAGGTCTGCCACAGTGATGAAAATCCTTTCTTTAAAATAGTCACATATAAAGTATGAATAATTTAATGAAGACTTCTAAATATGGGCTGCTGGGTACATGTAACTGTGCCTCTATGGTGGACACAGTGTTACTTAGACGATGTACCAAATACAACACTCTGTACATTGGATATGTGACATTGCAGCACTCTTTCTCTCTCTCTTTGTTGCTCAACTGGCTTGTTTGAGGATTAGGGCTGTAACTAGCTATTATTTTCTGTGTCGATTAACCTGTCAGTTATTTTCTCAGTTGATCAATTGCTTTTTTGGTCCATAAATGCCAGAAAATGCTGGAAAATTTCAATCTGTGTTTCCCAAAGCCAAAGATGACATCTTGAAACGCCTTATTCTGTCCACAGTCCAAAAATAGTCAGTTCATAGATGAGAAAAAGACCAAAGAAATATTAAAATGAAATAAGAATGACTGAGAATTTTGACTTTTATTCTCTTTTGACAAATCAGACTCATTATTCAATTATGAAAATAGTTAATTTCGAAAATGTCACTTGAGCTACAAAGTGCATTTGACAGTCATTGACATGCAAGCATCTGCATTTAAAATCATCACCGAGAGGAACCATCTCCTGTTATCTGTCTCTTTAGCAACACAGTGACACTGGACTGTTGTCGGCTGTTTTTTATTTTCTGCTTTGCTTTCATGAATAAAGGCTTGTCGGGGTCTCGTAAGACTCTGATCACTGAAAGTCAGACTTTGGTGTTTCAACATACCTGTTAAGCAGTGAGGTCACATGAACTTTGCTAGAAACAGGCTATGTTTTTTTTTTATATATTATTGCTGCACGTGGTGGCTTTTACTCATGAATTTTACCTTTTGCCTGCAGCTTTCAGCTTGGACACAGAGCAGCCAGACTATGACCTGGACTCAGACGATGAGGCCTTTGTCATCAAGCTGAAAAAGAAGATGGAGATCACCTTCCTGCAGTTTGAGGAGATGATTGACCGGCTGGAGAAAGGCAGTGGACAGCAGGTCAGCACCGTTCTTCTCCATCTGCCTCCAAACACAGCCAGCTGTAATTAAAGGCCCATGAAAATACCCTACACACTAAAACACAATGAGCTTGCAAAAAGTGAGATCAACCATCTGAAAAATAATGATTCTGCGTTCATAACGTGGTAACACAAGTTTGAAGCCAATTATGAGGTAGCATCAGCATTAAACTCCTTGTTAAGACATTGGTCAACCTCACTACTGTGCAACTTTTTGTCTTATTCATCAAAATGCATCTCCTGCTTGTACCTCTTAGCTCGTGAGTCTTCCTGAGGCCAAACTGCTGCTGAAGGAGGATGACGAGCTTATCAAGGAGGTCTTCGACTACTGGAGCCGCAAGAGGAAAAACAGCAAAGCCAACTCTCTCATCCCCAACGTCAAGCAGGAGAAACGAGACGGCTCCAGCACCAGTGACCCCTACGTGGCCTTCCGACGGCGCACCGAAAAGATGCAAACTAGGAAGGTCAGTAGTTTTAATTTGTGTTTATTTATTGGCAGCTTGCATGTGGCTGCGGTTCATACCAGATCCCTCCCTGTGCAGTCAACCGTCTGGGGTACGTTGGGACACAGAAGGTTTTCTTCTAAACATCCAGATCCTTGCAGATTGTTTCTTTTATTAAGTGGGATTTGTCAGTTGAGTATTGATAGAATTTTAATTTAGTTTGCTCTGTTGCAGGGATTGAGGTGGGATTTAGAGATTCATTGTGATTCTCTGGCAAAGAGGACACACAAATATACATTCTCACACATTGTTCAAGGAAATATCTCGCCATGATTGGCCAATTTCCTCCATAAATTTCACACAGTGATTAAATTTCACTGTGTCACTGTCTTTTGTCAGACTTGGCCAGATTAGCTAGAACTGTTTTGTTGTACTGTCAACACGATACGTGCCAAACCTGTGATTTTGACTTCTCTATACCTCATTGTGACAGGCTGACAAAAGAATGTATCAGACGCTACCAGCACATAACAAGAAAAGTACCTGAACTTAGCGGTGAAGCACCAGTTAAACACCGTGTCAGACAGTCAGTGCAGCTTTTACTGATGCTGTCCGTCCCCACAGAGTGAAGTGAGATCCAGTCTGCTTTTAAATTGTTCTGTCTGCTTCACAAGCTGTGCTTCTGTTTGATCTGGTGACTGACGACAAAGTCCCTGAAATGTTTGCATGCACACAAGTTCATCACTGTATGAGCTTAATTAAAACAACTATAAACTACCCTTCTAACCCACAGCAGGGATTAAATAGCAATGACTTCTTTAAAATAAACTTTCATTTGACAGCAATTCCAGCTCATTATTTTCCTAATTTAGTGATGTTAAACAGCTGAATACTGTAGAGAATCGTGACTTCATGAGACTATCGTTTGCTCTCGACCCTCATGTGAAGGATGTATATGCCACCAAGTGGTCACTGAAAGAATGTAGTCTTGATCTTAACTTTATGATCTTAAAACCTATTGGGGGTTTTTTCCCCCACAACTTTATAACTGCTAAAAAAAAAAAAAAAAAAGGCCATATGTTGATTTCAGCATTCAATTAACATAAATTAAACTGTAATTTAAAGAGTTATTTTAATTGCTAATGATATGGTTGTAATTAGAATTCAGTGCATCGCTCGAAACATTCAAGGGCTGAAGTTATACTTTGTCACTTGCCCTTATTGTAGGTGTTTCTGATTTATTTTGTGTTTTACTTTAACCCTCAGAATCGTAAGAATGACGAGGCGTCCTATGAGAAGATGCTGAAGCTACGTCGGGATCTCAGCCGAGCTGTCACCATCCTGGAAATGATCAAGAGGAGGGAAAAGAGCAAGAGAGAGCTGTTGCACCTCACACTGGAGATTTTCGAGAAGAGGTAAGCCTGCACGAACAGCGTGGTGGTTTAGAAATAAAGCAAAGCAGTTTGACAGCAAGCTGACAGGGTAGAAAGAACAGCTTGGCACTGCAAAGGAGAAAGGTGAGCCACTATGAAAGAACAATAGAAGCTTCTTTTTTATAGGATACTTTGCTGTTTGACACCTTTTTTCTATTGTATTCATTTAAGGGTAAAAAATTACTGTGCAAAGTACAGTAATCTGAAATGTGTAGACGTTTGAACCTGAACAAATCTCCTGTGCTTTTTTCCCAGAAATGTCATGTCAGACTTTGGTGGAGAGGTGATGGCAGAGGTTCTGGCTGAACGGGCGCTGGTGAGGCCGCAGATCATTCCCCTGGTCCCATTAACTAACCAGTACCGACACCAGGACCACATGGACCTCAAAGACTACAAGTCCAAGGTGAGGCCCTCTATTTGGAACTGAACTAAACCTTTGAATATACGTCTGATAACACAGAAATTAAAGTTATTTCTGTGCAGAATTATTGTCATTCACAATTCTACCTTTAAGTGTACTATACAGTTTTGGTCTTGGGCTTTGGAAGATAATGCGCATTTTTAACCACTATAAGCGCACACATTTTAAGCACTAACCTGCTTAAAATGCAGCCAAGAAATTCTAGTGAAAATAGGGCATTTTGTAAAAGTAATATTCAGAATATTTTAAGAAGAGTACTGTGCAAGATTAAGGATCGCTCTTGGGCAGCACTCTCTGAAGGTGTGTGTAAAGGTCTCCCGCTGCAGTGTTTAAATATCTCCTCTTTCCTTCTAGCCCGAGAAGACGGAAGTTCCTCGGCAGAAGAGGAAGTATGAGAAGAAGCAGAAGGTGCTCCCTCTTTCGTCGGGCGCTCCCCACCATCCAGGTCCTGTTGTCTTCAACGCCAAGGACCTGAACCAGTATGACTTCCCCAGCTCGGACGACGAGCCCTTCTCCCAGGTACACGCACGCTAAATAAACACAGACTCAAAAATGGGCGAATTGTCCAATTAGATCTATTGTGTTTAAGTGAATTCTTCATGTAGTACTGTTTGTTTCTATAGGGAAGTGTTTTTGTGTCTTAGTCTTAAAGATAGACTAGATGACAGTAATGATCTCCTTGTGACATGGTGAGGATAAATAAAACTTGTACTTGCAGAAAATATTTCCCTGGCTGCCTCTCTAGAACACCTATAGATACACAACACACGCTGGAGACACTGTTACAGTGTGTGTCTTAACCATTTGACAGCCTCACTGCAGTTCCCCCAAACCTTCCCTGTACCTCCACTAGTGGAGTGATTTTACAGATGATGAGTTCTGCTGCAGTCACTGCACTCTGGCCTTTGTGCTGATGAATTTGCTCAAAATTGCAAAACCACATGGTGAAAAACAATATTAACATCAGAAACTGTGGCTTCAGTCCTATAAATTTTGCACTTTCACCAACCTCACCCTGACCTCTGACCTCTTTTCTCTACAGCTGCACTCAGGCTCTTCAGAAGCAGAGGAGGAGAACGATCCAGATGGTGCCTATGCCTTTCGCAGGAAGGCAGGCTGCCAGTACTATGCTGTAAGGAACACAACCTTTTGGTCATCCACAGAATTTATAGCAAATTAGAGGTTCATGTTCTGTATTAAGTCATGATTCTAGTGGTGTATTAAGAAAACATGCATACTGTCTTGTAGACAAACACATCTTTAAAAAATATGCTCCCTGAGGCAATCCAGTGGTGCTAAAGTAAAAAAACTTGGACACTAATGTAGTTAAGGGTTTTTGCTTGCTACTTAAAATGGGAATGATAATCTATGTTGACTTATTACACTGATTGTGAAACCAAAGCATAATAGATAATCATTATGTTTAAATGAGTTTTTGCTATTAAGTCACTGTCAAGCTGAAGAAATCAATTTTTGTAATTTTCAGGATTAAACCCTTGTAGTGCATTTTACAAGTTTAAGTCAATACTTGGGGCTTTTAATTCAGTCTCTACAGTGAGATTGAAGCTCAGTTCCTCAGCCACTGAATCAACCAGTACCAGATTGCAGAGGTCAGACATACTGCACCATGAGAGTTGGAATCAAAAACTTTCATTGTCGTGTCTGTGTCCAGGCTCGTCAGGATCGGGTGGGTAGCTGGCCGTGGTGTGGTCCCTGGGAGGGCGGTTTGGCAGAAGCTCGCTTTCGCTACAGTCTCACGACGCTCACCATGCCAAGGCGATGTCTGGGCATGGCTCGACGGCGCGTGGGACGAGGCGGCAGGTCAGTTAAACTCCTGTTTTCCAGTTTATGTGTATTTTATTACCAGCTTGTGTAGCTCTATGCAGAATATGGTGGCATACTACTTTTGTTTCCTAACAATGCAACAAGAACTGCTTAAATTCTCCCACTGCTCGTTACACTGGGTTATTCCATTTCACATAATCAGGAGCCTTTTGCTCACCCATCGCTGATTTGCTTGACAATAAACAATATATATTTGAAATGGTGTGTTTAAACTGTTATATCAAGCACTTTCTAAGATTTTTTTTTTTTTTTTTACACATTGTAGTTTGAGGTTGTGTTTTAATGACAAATCTCAGGAACTATTAAAGATTATTTCTTATCATGCAGTTTATTCAGAATCTGCATGTTGCACAAGTACGTCAAATAATATCTGATTATGGGTAAATATGAAGTGTTGCTGTTTAAACACAGCCTCAAATTTCAGTGTGCAGAAAAATGTGCTGACAGTCAGTGGACAGGCAATGAAAATGTGTATCCAAGTATTTTTCACAAAATTTTTACACATCTTTATAAATAGCGATATTTTATGCCATAAAAATTCAGCCTAATCAGAGACAGTCAAAAGAAATGTAATGGTATGAGAGGAAATAACTGATTATTACAGTAATGGATAGTGACAGTCTAAGGGAAGGACCTTAAAAGCTTGAGTAAAAAGCTTTTTTTTATTTCCTGCATATGAGCCTAAAAAAATCCAATGTCTGAGCACCAGACCTGACCTCCTCCTCCTCTCTCAGGGTGCTGCTGGACAGGGCACACACGGACTATGACAACATTTTCCACGGACTGGATCCAGAAATGCTCGATCTGCCTCTTCCCCCCTCTCCTCCTCCTCCTCCTCCTACAACTACTTCACGCTCGCCGGCCACCGACAAGTTTGCCAGTACCTCAGAAACAAATACCTCGGACAGAAGTTCCTCCTCCTTCAACTCCTCTCTTTCCCCTTCCTCTCCCTCTTCCACGGACCTCAGTCAGATACTGTTGAATATAAAGTCGTGCCGATGGAGGCACTTTAGACCACGGACACTACCACTACATGAGCTGGACAATGCCCACCCTCTATTCAGGAGGTTGAGCCGAGGCCTGAAGCGCCCAGTCTCTGCCTCCACAGCTGGGGGACAGCCCTATGGCTCTCAACGCCCAGGGAGGGTTGTCTCTGCACCTGCACCCATTGCTGGTAAGTCACTTGGCTGCTTTCTAACATACTGTGGATGTTTTGTTGTTGTTGTTGTTCTGATGTTGGTTCAAATACTTTGCAAACATGGCAGCTTGGGGATGCACACCATCACTTATGCTGCATTAAAAGTGGGACATGCACACATCACCAGCAACACCTGTCTTCTGCCTATTAGCTTGTTTTAAAGCTTCTTTTTCATTAATTTAGAAGAGTTTTATTCCTCAGCCCTAGTGGTATGTAGCCATGTTAGTAGTTTCAGATTTATTGTTGAGGTTTGAGAGTTTTAACACTTTAATCAGATTTTATGTGCATTGTTTTTGCTGTAAAAAGTCTTCCCAATGTAAACAGTAAGCCAGTTCTGTGTTGGCCTGAGAAGGATGATTGCTGAGTTTCTTGCTTTAACGTATTTCTTGATTACTAGTAGCTGAAATAAAAAAGTACTACTTCTTGATTGTATTGGAGAGGTGACCAAAAAAAACAAAAACCTGGGCACGTGAAACCAAAAAGTGCATTTTGGACCCTCCAGCAGCACACGCACTCAGAAGTAATTAGCAACTATCTGTCCATGAAATTATCCAGGATGCATACCCAAGTTAGATTACTTCTTTTTTGACCCCACATTTTTTTCCTGCATTGTGTTGATTATGTTTCCTTTAGTCTGCTTGGGAGCGTTTTAATTGCATGACCAGTGTCAGTCATGTCCTCCAGCTGCACGGTGAAAGTCATTTTATTTGTTCGTCTAGCACAGCTGTTGCTTGGCATTCGCACAGTTTCACCTCCTACACCGCCCAGTCCACAAGGTGTCAATTAAAGCTGGATTTGATAAATAAATTCATGAGATGCACAGGATTTGTTGGGGTGTGTGGACACAGAGGCGTGGAGTGTTGAATACAGACTAAATGCCACAGGTCCCCGGTGGTATCGCTGTGAGGGCAGTCGGGCGGTGGGTGTCTTGATGCTGCTGCAAGCTGTTTTTTGATGTGCATGAAAAACAACTGGTTTTGATTTATTTTTTTTTATGCCCCCCTCAAAACAAGGATCTTCTTTTAAAGTTCCTCAAAGAATCTAAAGGTCACAGATGTTCTGAGCAAAGCATGTTCCAAAAAGTTCAACTACTACCTTGTGTATGAGTCACTACAGGGGAGTTCTACAGAAAGTACTGTGTCAGCAGATGCTGAATTAATAGGTGTCGACTTTTGATTAAATGAGGCTGTGTCTGATTGCAAGAAATACGCACGAAGCATGTTTGAGATAGACTGTGTCAGAGGACAAACTGTGATTTTTGAGATGCTCAAAGAATAAAGAGTCTTGTATCTGGTGAAAATGGAGAACTAAGAGGCACATAGGGAGTAAGTAAATCCATACTGAACTGAGGCTCAAGGCCACGTAATTCCCTGCAATCTGGGCCTTGCAGATCAATTGAAAGCCAGCCAGGAAAGACCATGTTATCTATATGCTAAAAAGTGGGATGCAAATAGTTTCATGGAGGAAACGTGCACGAAAGAAATGAGGCGTTAAAGAATGCTTTCACCAGAGCTGTGCATCTGTCAGCCGATGCTTATACGCAGTGAAAGAGATTTCTTTTGTACCTGGTTTATTTTTTAAACAAAGCTGGAATATTTCAAGCCCACAAGCTCCCAGAAGTAACCTGTTTGCTAAACTGCATGTAATTGCACCGTAAGTTGGAGAAACGTCACGCTATGCTCTGACTCTCATATGCTAATTGCTCACAAGGTGGTAGAAACAAATCGGAGAAACCTGTGTGAACGTTGGAAGTTGTGATATTTTTCACTGTAAGATTGTGTTTCTCTGTATGATTCAGTTAGTCATCAACACAGTCTGCAGTAACGCTTGGATTGTAACACCAACAACAACAAAAAAAACAGAAAACAAGGCTTTCAGGTTCTGCTGAGCCGAAGGAGACGCTTCATGACTGAAGTCTAAGATCTTTGTTTGTGCTCTTTCTGTCTGATCCAGTTTTTTCTTGGCTACGCTCTTATCAAACGAGGCATATTGAGTGGGTGTGGGCTGATTTGTAGCTGCTGTTGTGCCTATGCATAACTATTTGGCACTGCTGGGAAATAGAAGGAGAATTATCAGAACAGTTTACTTACGAAAAAGCAACGTTTTGGGTCAAAATGATCTCTGAACCCCTGAGTGGTGATGAGGTTTTGTTCAAGAGGGAAAAGTAAAGAGTCAAACCGAATTCAAACAGCTTCATGATTTAATGATGCGATTTATTTCATGTCGGTGATGGTCTAGTTTGAGCTATCGGAGTTGCCAAACAGCAGGTGCGGCTTATCGTTTGGCAAAAAAAAATTTGCTGTAACGCATTAGAGAGCCACATATCATGTTCACTCAGTCACGGTCTTTGTGTGGTCTTAACAAACCTTGTCCTGACCTGGGCTGAACGCCAGTTGGCTTAAGTTTTTGTAGCAGATGAGCTGTTGTAATTTCAAAAGTATTCCAGTGCTGGAGAATCTGAAAGTGTGTTGCGTTTATTCAAGCAAAGTGCATAGTTGGCTTGTTTGTGCAGGTTTGACAACATTTAATAGAGATGTTACTGTTTCTATGCATCTTCCTTTTGCATTTAGTGTTTGTTTGCATGCGGTGTACAATTTTAAATATGATTTGTAACCGAACGTTTGTCCCTCTCAGCTTTCACAGCCGAACAGTACCAGCAGCATCAGGAGCAGCTGGCCCTGATGCAGAAACAGCAGCTGGAGCAAATCCAGCTGCAACAGCAAGCCAACAGCACCGCCACTGCCAACAGCACACAGGTCAGCATCCAGCTCAGCAAGCCGGCAGCAGACAGTTAGATATCTGCTCGCTTTCTCTTACGTTTTTCTTCCATCACTCTTTGTAAACCCGCTCCTCCTCTCCCTGCAGGGCCTGGCGAATACGTTGGACCAGGCCGGCGCTCAGTTTGCCGCCTCGGCCCTCGTCACCGCCGACCAACTGCTGGCTCTGAAAACCAAGGAGGAGCTAGCCCTGGGAGGCGGAGTCAATGGCGTCCTCTCCCCCTCAGGTATGGCAGCTCCCCGCACAACCACAGGTACGGCTGGTGGGCTCCATCAACTTTGAAGATGTCGCAGCTGACCTTCACAGTAGTGGCAGGAGTATTGATCCATATTGTTTAATGAAGTAGTCAGCAGTCTTGATCATGACCTCCAGTTTAGTGTCCACCAATGATCTTCATATTCACAGTATTAAAGCCAACTTGTGATTATTTATACCCCCAAAATACAGTTTGTTTTTAAAAAAAAAAATAATACAGTCCCACCATTGCTAAAATGAAAGCACTTCAGATTTAAAGCCCGCTTCACCTCCGTTTCGCAATGCAGTGACACTGAACAGACAAAGCAAACAATGAGGGTGAAGTAATTACAGTTACAAGACCCATAATGGAGAGCAGCAAAGAGCAGATAACAACACAAAGCCGACGGAACAGAAAGTGCAACACCAACCTGCCTACAAACGTCTTTTCAGGCGGCAGGATTTAGCAGATAACTGAGAAAAAGGAGTTTTCATTTGAGATTATTGTGCCGATGGAAACGGTGCAGGATCTGTCCTTCACAGATAAAAGTGCTACAACCAAAAAGTCAGATAATCGGCGTGAAAGAATTTTTGTTCTAATACTCCTCTTTGTGATTGCCGTGAAAGGGAATAAATCCGCCTCATACATGACCTTCTGCCTCACAGTAGACTTTAAATATTTTGCACCTTCTCAAAGCTGATTCAACTCTGAAAATCTGTGCACACATTTTCAGCAACTTTTGAAGGATTTCCATTCACGCTTTGAAAACCAAGCTGCTTTTAAACCGTTACCTGCTTGTATAGTGATGGTGCAGTTCGTATTCAGTGCTCTGAATTTCTGATATGAATTGCAATATTTTTCTTCATAGAATAGTTAATAATCAAATTCTTGCAACTCTATGTCCCAAATCCCACCCCCACCCCTGCCACTGCCTGCTCCACCCTCGATCCTTCCCCCACCACCGCCTGGCTCCTTTTGACTCCTCAGGTGTCTACAAGGGCTTGCACCTCTCGAGCACAGCGTCCCCATCCCCCGCCGCCCCGGCTCCTCCCACCACTACCCCGACACCCGCCTTGCTCCACCCCTGCACCACCACCAGCTCCACCTCCGCTACCAGTAACAACAACGGCACCACCCACCCCGCCAACACCACTACCACTAACACCGCCACCACTCAGGTCCTGCTGGGAAACAACAACAACAACAGCCTCCGTCTGGGCGTTCCCGCCGGCAAGCGCATCCACGCACCCCGAACGCTGAGCACCACCATGTCAACATCCGCCTTAAAGCTCGCCCACGCAGCAACCGCCAACTGTCAGAAACCCAAGGTCACTACAGCCTCGGCCTCGCCGCTGGACATAGTGCCCAGGTGAGAGAAAACAAGACGGGTGTAAGGGCTGCTCAAAGTGATTACAGTTTAATGTGGTGGACAGTGTCCCGTTTTATGTTGACAGACTACAGTGCTTCAAACAAACACAATGTCACAAGAGAAAAGATGTTGGCACTGTTCTTTTCCTACAAGTAATGTACCAGATATTCTGCTGCAGGAGCTACCAAACAGAAGACCTGATTCTGTGATGCTAGAGAATGTGTTCAGATGGTGGAGAGTTGCTGGTTAACAGCAGAGGTGGCTTGTGTGGAGGATCGATAGTGCAAACGCATTTAAAAAGGCTGTTTCTGTCAAAACACAGTCAGTTCTACCATCAGGTTTTATTATTTATTGATGTGATTAATTGTATGTAGCTCTTGTGTGTCGTGTTAACACAAGGATCAAGTGACAGTTTCAGCTCTTCTCTACTGCAGGAACTTTAGGAACTGTAATACATGTCTGGTGCTCTGTTTTTGATTCCCTTGTTCTTTATCTGCCTGGGAGGCTATTTCCTAGAGCTGCATTTTATCCCTGTCAAGTTGAAGTGCCAGGTCCTCTGCTGCTGCTGTTAAACAGCTTGTCAAGCAGATTGTCGTCACGTTGCGTGTGTAGACACGAAACCTCACTGTGCACTACCTGGTGAACACCAAACACCCAGACACAATCTGCACATAGCTAATGAATGAACAAAACAGTTAGCTGAGCATTTAGAAGAGCCAGTCCGTCAGGAGTTGGAAGAAAGAAACCAAAACAGACCTAAGAGAGCGAGTAAAAGGTTCCAAATACACACAATTTCAGATAAAGAACAGCGCGCGGCATCTGCTCGATGCACCATCAACAACTGTTGGCTAAAAAGTTTGCTGTGTAAACTTTTAAAAGTGAGGATGTGCCAATGTTTTGTTTACAACTTGTCTCTGTTGCCCACTGGCGGTCAGAAAATCAGTTTATTTATATGCAGGTTTAATTCTGTTTTTTATATGGACAGTTATATAGGATGGACCAGTGCCATATACCACAACACTGCCGAAGCCAGTTTGCAGCTCTTGTCCCTAGTTGGGACTTAATATATACACACACACAACTCAATAAAGAAGTAGAGAACGGACTGTAAGGGTCCACCTGCCATCGCTGCAGTGCAGCACTCACACATGCTCTCGATGACATTTAGCTCTTTTACTTTGTTGTTTTGTCCCACTGTTGCTTTTTAATAGCACTCCAGCTTATAAACAACAGCAGACACATAAACAAGAACCTCGCAACAAAGCCACTTAAAAAGTTCTGGTTTGTAGACAGCCCAGATTACAGTTTAAAGTTCCTGCAGTCAAAAAGAACTGTTACACAAACGAAACTGCTTTAAACTGCCTGCTGCTGCTGCTGCTAACTGCGTTCTACTGTTTCTTTTGTCCTCAGGGAGAATCACGAACAAGACAAGCCAGCACTGAACAGTCTATCAGAGAACACAGTGGCCATGGAGGTTACGTAGCCTCTCGTACACAGCTCGGAGGAAGCGTGACTCCTTTGTTGTTCTTTTTTTTTTTTTTTTTTAGGTGCTATGCATCATTCGGTAGTCGTGAATGCAAGTGGTGGCGGAATGAGCACGGCAAGGCTGGGTTTCCATGGCAACAGTTTTGGGACTTAATTGCAATGCTCGTCTCGTACAATTTTTTTTTTTTCTCCCCCCTCCTACCCCATTTCCCTATTTGTTACTGTTAATAAGAGATCGTCTGTAAATTCTTAATATGGCAATTATATGTACAGTACTGCATATTTGTAATAACCCCCTCCCCGCCCCCTGTTCTTGTATATAACATTACTTGAATACAGAATTGTTCATTTGTGATGTTTTGCACTCGAGACATAAAAAGAAAAAAAAAATCAAAATTAAAAAGAGAAAACGACAAACTGCAACTGGTGCGAGTATGAGGTGTGAAAGTTGTACCACAGAAAAATGTATGTCATCACATGCATGGTGCGGAACCTGCTGTTTGATCTATTTATTGTGCCGTGTTTACAGAGGTTTTTTTGTCCCGTTCATGTTTTTTTTTTTTTTTTTTTTTAATCCTTTTTTATTTTTTTTTAATACACTGTACCCCTCACCGGTTCCCCGTGCTGTAGTCAGTGTTTAGCTAGATTTAAAAAAAAGTGTATTTTTTTGGATGTTGTGAACATGGCCGGGAGCTCGCCCGCTTCTGTTGGGCGTCCTTCCACGATGTTCCCATGTGTCATGTTGAACCCATGGAGACATGCATTCATACAGATTCAGACGCAGGGCAGTAGAAGAAGACAGGTGTGAATTTGTTTGTTGTAGGCATCAGTTTGTCAGTGGGTTAATCAGTCTCCACAAAGCTCTTCCATACATATATTATTCCTGAGACAAGTAACAAAACAATGGGGATGAAGACTTTCCCAGAAGACTTTGCTGCTTCTGACGTATCTAAGCACTATATAATTTGTTTTTTAATTGATTGATGCTGCTTTTGTATGATTTTGGTCTCTGGTTTGCACCAGATGACTGTATTTACTTTCTGTTCTCTCTAAAAGATAATCCCCGCCTCCCCTTTATCATTTTTTTAAGATAAATATTTTTGTATCTCCCTTTTTTTTAAATTTTAAATTTCCTCATGAAAGACTTCATTCTTTTGTTACTTGTTGATCAAAAAAAAAAAAGAAACTATAAGGGAGTAAAAAAAAAAAAAATGCAGTAACTGACATTTATTATCATTCCAGCTTCTATATATAAGGAAGAAAACATGAATTCATTAAAAAGAAGAAAAAATAAGGACCGTTTTCTCTACTTTTAAAAAACTCTCCAGAAGGCTGAAAGGCCACGAACCACAAGTTATCGGGTGCCTTCATTTGGGAAAAAAGAAAAAACCTTAAAAAAAAAAAGAAAAATCGCTCTCTTCTGTGAAGAGTTTGGTACTGAACAAGGCTACTTGTAGTTTTTCTTTGTCTGTACCACAATCCCAATGCCCATTCCAATGGCCCAGTTGATTCATGAGTTTTGTTTTCTTTTGTTTTTGTAGACCCTTCCACCACACACACATACACACATGGGAAAGACTAAGAATCCTCTTGAATTGTCACAAAATGAAATAAAAATCCAGGGCATTATGTGTTTTGACCAGCATGTGTCTGATTTTTTGTTTTGTTCAAGTTTTGTAATTTTTTTCTCGTCTTTGTCTGAAGCGTGTCCTTCAGTGATGAAGCCTGGATGCAGTGTGGGTGAGGAACAGCCTCCAATCCAGCGTTTCTGCTACTGTGAATACTAGCAGTGCCTTTAGCTCGTAGTTTAGCTCGGCTGCCTGCGGGGCTACGATATCCTGTATTTGGGGTTTTGTCGGTTCATGTGTGTCCTCAGGATGTGAGTGAGTTTTGACAGAGAGGAGGTGAATCCTGTTAGGCAGCAAAGCAACATAAATCACATGATTGGTGGTGGCGGTGGCTGGTTACTTGTGGGTTAATGAGCTCCATCAAAGTGGTGATAATGTGCACTTGGATCAGCAGCACCGTAACTCAAAGCCGGTCCAGTGTGTGAGGTACTTTACATTATGTCACCTGTTAGAGAACTGGAAAGAGGAAAATATAGCAAAGTAATGCATGACATAACAAAACTAAAGTTGTTTTTGCTCTACAGGCACAGCAAAGCTTCCACAGAACTATCATTCAGCTACACAACTTCATATTCACTTTTTGTTTAACCAGTCATTGTAGTGCAGTCTGATATGGAGGCAGACACGTTCCCTGCTAACAACTGTCAAAGGAAACCCGTTTTCAGCACTTTAACAAAACTTATTTGTTTAATCTGTCCTCTGAAGTGTTTGAGCTTCACCTGAGACATCCCCTTTTTCGTATTAATCAAGAAAAGACGTTTCTGATTAATTCTCATCATCAGTGGTGTTTAGTACAAAGTGTCACAAAGGTTCCAGGACTGGTGTCAGAAAAACATATTTCAAACCCAAACTACAAGTTTTCCCCTTTAGATGATCAACCAGCACGTCTAAAAAGAGATGCTGCAGCGTTTGCTGAGAACAGGCGAGAGTTGTGGCAGAACAAGTCGTGGCTGCTTCCATGACAACCGTCCTGCTCACAATGCCCTGAGCATCCAACAGTTCCTGGATGAGAAGAACATGGCCGTGCTGGAGCAACCTCCCTGCTCACCCCACCTGGCTCCGTGTGTTTTTTTTCCCCTTTTCCTAAGCTCAAGGAGACCCGTTTTGAAGACGTGGACCACATCAAGATGGCTGTGAGGACGGAGCTGAGGAGGATCCCAGAAGAATCCTTCCAGAGTGCATGGCAGCGTGAAGAGAAGGCTGGGGAGGTGAGTTAGACTCCAGGGGGGTTACTTGGAAGAGGAAAACTTGTAGTTTGGGTTTGAAATATATCTGTTGTGACACCAGTCCTGAAACTTTTCTGACACACCTCATATCCTGCAGTTCGTGAGTTGAGTTGATTTCAAATCTTCGAAGTGTTAAATTTCGTCCTGCAGGCGTTTACTGCTGCTCCTCACTCATGATGCTGATGCAGATGCCAGTTGTCACATTGAGAATATGACAATCTACAGTCTGTGTTCTCAATAATCCATAACCCATAAGATTCCCAGTATTTCTAAATTTCCATCTTTTTGAAATATTTTGTTTTGTATCAGTAGATTCACTAAATGTGACTTTTTTTTTAACGTTTAATTCTTTATCTTTGAATCAGTGCCAAGTTTAGCTGCTTGGTGCAGTTTTGTGCTGGAGGCAGTGAGGCTGCTGCTGCTGTTGGTGCCTTTTAGGAGGAGATATTGTGTCCTGCAGTCTTAACTGCTGCAGAGGGAGGCAGGTTGGCAGCTGCTACACACACTTTGCCAGCCAATTGTTTAAGAAACTGTGCACTCAGCACTTTAAGTGAAGTGCCTCGATACTCCAACTTTAAATATGATGCAAAAAGCAATTGAAAAGTTTTTACAGTGACTTGTACAGAAACATATCTAATATGTTATGGATATTTCAGCAGGGACGCTGTTCCTGCCAGCTGCTGAACTCGTCCTAACAAGATAGTTTTTGCACAGTGAAAGTTTGAATCAGGGAAAAAGAACTTTCCCAACAGATTCACTATGTAATAAATAATACAAAAACTCACCCCACTGATCTTAACAAGAGGTCAGAGTGTTAGATGTGCAAGTATTGAAGCAGAGAAACAAAAATCCTCTCAGGCGATAACTTTGTTGTTGTGCTCCGAGAAAGGTCAGCGTTGACCGTCGTCCACAGCGGCTTGAAAACTGAGAAGATGGAAGATAAATGTTTTGCAGACCTAACAATAAAAACAACACAGTTACAAGTAAAAGTTCTGCATTCAGACTGTTAAATAGAAATACCCCAGTACTGTCAGGAAAAGCCCTAAAAGTATAAACTGTTCAGGCACTGATGCAGCAGAATGAGACGAGTTTCAGTGTTACATTATATTACTGGGTTCCTGTAGCAGATGCCTTCATGTCGTAGTTTCTGGGGATGAAGCCACCTTGAATTTTGTGGTAGTTTAATCTTCAACAGTGCCTCATTTATAATGAACTGATCTTTTTTTTTTTTAGGTAAAATCTGTATACAAAGTGTATAGAGTAGCAAGCAACAGGTGGGACGTAAGTATTTGTGAGTTTTTCTTCATTTTTTCAATTTTCTGCACAACTTAAGACATCAAAAATATGAAATGACATATAATAACACTGTGAAGTGAGAAAAACATGGAAATATTATGTTTTGGATTTTAGATTTATACCATCTCTGTCATATCCTCAGTAGGTTCATGAAGTTGTCCCTTTAAAGACTTTGGTGAAATTTCTTGCCCTTATAATGCGTTTGAGACCATCCTCGCCCCATTCCTCTACCGTAGTGGTGCATGTCACGGCAAGAACTGCTCAACTAACCAACAAGAAGCAATAGTCTGTCATTACTGTGAAACATGATGCTCAGTCAGCCCAGAGAAGTTCAAGAACTGTTGGCTTTTATGCCCCCAGAAAAGAAGACCAAGAGTTCCCTCTGCTGCTGGGAAGAAGTTCATTAGTTACCGAAAACCAACAATTAACACAACCTCAGATTAGACCCGGCATCAGTGCTTCCCACAGAACAAGTAGCAAACACATCTTCACATGAAGTGTTGGGCGGAGACCTGGCCAATCATGTCTTTGTGGTCGAAATGCTGCTAAGAATCTATGACTAGGGGAGACTCGGGCCAAGAAACATAATTAGTCAAGTGGAAATCTGGAGTTTGTT
The DNA here is from genome assembly GCF_000690725.1 of Stegastes partitus. Taxonomy (NCBI): domain Eukaryota; kingdom Metazoa; phylum Chordata; class Actinopteri; family Pomacentridae; genus Stegastes; species Stegastes partitus. Next base: position 66,096 of record NW_007579508.1, on the reverse strand, counting down.
CTGAGGAGTCCTTTGTGAGCAGGTGAATGGATGGTATCTGCATGTGTGGTGAAGGAGGAACTGTGATGGTTCCCAACACACCAGCTCATCAGGTTTGAGCTTATTGGATACGTCATTGACAATCAGCCAAAACCCACCTCCAGACTCTTAGACCAATAAAGCGAGTATAAGTGCAGCATCAGATGACCTGACCGCCACCATCGCCAAGCTACACCCAACTGAGATGGTTCAGGATGAAGTGTAGAGGAGTGGACTTTATGTTTTTTGTGTCTGTTCTGTCCACAAAATACAAAACTTTGCTTCGTACAGGAATTTATTGGCTCCAAGTAGCTCAGCCAGTCTTTGCAGGCTGTGTAAGGTATGTAAATGTAGTTGTTTCCTTTGTGCCGCATGCCCACATCTGTCCCTTTTATTCATTGACTGAACCCACGGGCAGAACAAGTTGTGTTTCTGCGTCTGAAGCTGAAAATGAAGCAGTGAGTGTGGGCGGAAGTTCATGAAGTCAGTGAGACAATCAGGTGTATTTTTCACAAGTTTTTCCAGATCAAGGTGGCTCAAAACTAAACAGGGGCGCTGACATAGAAAAGCTCTTCAGCTCTTCCAGCTCACTGATGTGCTGCCGTGTAAGTTTGACTTCATTAAATGAAAGTTTAGGAAAACATAAATTTGTTTTTCGCTTCTTCTCCACGTCTGAAAACAGGCCAGCCAGAAATACTGTAGCTGTTTACCCACAGCTCCTATTCACTGAAGTAAACACAAATTGGGTAGGATAAGGAATGACATTTAAATGTAAATTCTGCTTCTTAGAGGAGGAAAAGAGGAAAGTCGATAAGAGCTGCGAAGTAAATGAGCAGAGCGGAGTCTGACTCCCAGAGAGCGATTGCTTTTACTCTGCGTCTGACTTGATCATATTTGGATCTTTGCCTGTAATTGCTTGTTCCAAAAAGGTAGAAAGAGAGGAAAAGTGTAAATGCAAAAAGTTTTTATTGAAGTGAGGGGTGCAGATATAAGTTCTTGGACCAGAGTGCATCTCAAGGCGAAAACTCAGTGCATGACCTGCTTTACCTCATTTTTAATATGCAGCGGAGATGCAGCAAAATGCAGAGAAATGCATGAAGCTGCTGGAGGGCCTGCAGGTAGGAGGAGGAGGAGTTGGGATGTTTCTGTTGCACTGCTATCATCTGTGCAAGTTGGCATTGTTTGTTTTTTTTAGTTAATTTAGCTCACAGATATTCGTGTTCTTTTACTAACAAGTTTCAGACCAATCTGTGGTGTTGGATTCTTAATTTTACTTATCAATTAGTCTATTGCAAGCTGGATAGTTTCACAAAAGAAAAGACCCTCAGGCCCACGAAGAGCAATGTTTCCATGGCAACAGGCTCCTGACCAGTGGCACCTAGTGACAAACAAAGTGCAAAACGTGATTTGTAATTTGTAGTTTTTCAACAATGTTGTGGAGTAATTATAGGGCACATGAATCTGTACTAGGGGGGATAGTTGTTCTCTTGTTCTTGTTTCTCAAAGAAAACATCTTGAGTTTGACAGAAAAGCCGTCAGAGGTGCTGAACCCGACCACATCATGAAACAGTTCAGTTTGCTGCAGGTCTTTACTTGAGTTTTTCCATTAAATGACCAACTAATCAGAGTTCTTTCAAATCTGTCGTACTTGAAATAATGAAAGTTGTAAATACACTAAGTTAACTAGAAATGAACATGTTAAGTTTGCTCATGAATTAACTGAACCTACACTAACATGTTTGACAAAGTTGTTTTTAAAATGACCTAAAGCTGCGTTCATGTGGAGAACATGTTAGCAGACAGTTGCTTATTCATAAATCCAGGTCCACGGCAACATTTGCATTTATTTGTGTTTCTGGTGTGTATGTTCTGGTACCCATTCTCCTGTTAGCTCTGTTTTGGCCTCCACTGACGACTGGGGCAGAAATATCTGTTAGTTAAGTACTAATTGCTGAATTGCATCCATCCATCTTCTTCCACTCATCCAGAGTCACATGGTGGTGGCAGCAGAGCACTTCAGACGTCCCTCTTGCCATCAGCTATTCCAGATGTTCCTGGGGGATCCCAGGCCAGATGTAAATCCCTCCAGTGAGTCCACTGCAGGGTTTTCTTAGCATTTGGGCGGGCCTTGGAGACCCTCAAAGGAAGGTGCCCAGGAATCGTCCGAATCAGGTACTTGAACCACTTCAGCTGTCCCCCTTCAGCATGGAGGAGCAGTGACTTTACTCCAAACTCTCTGCTTGTCCGAGTTCCTCATCCAGTCTGGCCACTCTTTGGAGGAAAGTCATTTGAGTGGTTGCATTGTCATTCTCTCCGTCACTGCCCAGAGACCATGACCACAGGAGAGGGCTGGATCTAGATTGACTGGTAAATCAAGAGCTTTGTCTTCCTGCTCAGCTCCCTCTTCACTGCCATGGTTCGGCACAACGCCCACAACACTGTTGGTGCTGCACCGATCCAACCATCCAGCTCATGCTTCATTATCCAGTCACTTATGAACAAGAACTCGGCACAGTCTGCAAATGACAAATGACCTTTTTGTTAATAAAAAAAACAATCAGGAATTAGAATATGAGTAACATCAGGCAGAACTACTAACAGGAATGCAAACTGTCCACCTTTAGAGGATGTTAGCAAACACGCAGTAAAGACTAATGTTAAATCTGTCAATAATACAAATATTGTTCATATAGCAAAAGAATAAGAAAGTTATTAATAATTTTCTTATTATTTTGTTCTAATTAATTCAAATTTAATTTTACGTTTGAGAGCTACCTTTTATCTGGTCATTAGTAGAGGGGTGGAGCCCTACGCCCCGTACTAACCAACCACCACTAATCTGACTCCGTGCTTTTGGACACTGAAGGTGGTAAAGCTGGTTTATCGAAGCGTTATTTGACTGAAAACAGCTCCCTGCTTTGGCTCAAGGTGCATAATATGATCCACTGTTTACATAAAAACATGAATTACTGCACCTGCAGTTTGTCTGATGCAAGATAGTCAACCAACTTTGATAAACATGAGATTACAACAAATTTAGGTCAGAACTCTTGAGCAGTGTTGATATTTGACTTCCAAAAAATGTGACATTATGTGAGACTTGTCAGGAATGTTCTATGTTCCATTATAATTTACATCCATATATGTGGTGACTTCAGCAGCAACTTAATCTGAACCAAAACTCCAATTTTAACTCAACTTTACCAAAAAAAAGAAAAACAAAAAGTGAGAAGTTTGATTTTGCCATCAAGTACATGGATAAAATCAAGCTGTGCAGTGAGAGCGCAGCTGTATAAAACAGCTGAAAGGGCTTAAGAATAAGGAAGAAAACCCCACATGATGACCTTGTGATGCCTTTGTGAGCGTGGGACTGCAAACACAAAGCACGGCGCTGACAACATGTGTAGGCAGCGCTACACTTCTGTTTCTATGGCAGCGCCACCCTGAGAACTGTACAGACATCTGCTACAGCACAGCACTGTTGTCACCTTTTGTGCCAGTTGTGTTTCATTATGTGTTTCAGGCAATATGAAATTACCATACGCTGGAGTTCAGTTTTTGAACAGTTGTGCTCAGTTATGGCTGATCGACTAAAGTAGAGAAAACTACAGAATCTCAGCATCACAGGGACACATCGTCTGTTGTGTCTCAGTGCCGATGACTTGGTTCTATCAGTTGGTCGCATAGACAAAGAGATAAAAGTAGCCAGAGACCAGCAAGGCACGACTCCTCCGGTTGCAACAAGAGGTCCAGTTGTGTAGACACCTATGAGAAAATGACTCAACTTCTCACATGATTTGTTACGACAGTAAGTGTTTTCCTAAAGAGTTCATGGTCTTAGCTTCCATTTACAAGTCTCCTTCAATGCAGAGTGATGTTCATTTTGTGAGTTATGTTCCCATTTAGAGTAAGATGGACGCTAAAGCTTGGTTTGTAGTTTTGCGGTGCTGCCTTGTGCTTGTCAGGTTGTGTTGTAATATACGTAGTGTCCTCCGTCAGATCCATGCCGAGTTCATTACAACAAGTCCTAAAAGACCAAGACATTGTTAAACAAATAACAAACTCGAGGTTTTAAAAGGGTCCATGTCACCTGTACATATGGTCTACAGTAGGTCCAGACTGAACTATGGTGACAACTAGTGAATGGGTTGCTATGAAGTTTTGGACATATATTCATGGTTCACAAAGGTGTTGACAGTTATTGGTTGGATTGCCGTGAACACGCATTCATGTCCCACTGAGGATGAAATACTTTGCTATCTCTTTTTATCTAGTGCTGTAAAGCTGTCATTAGTGTCATACTTTAGACACACCAGTGAACCTGACAAACCATTAGTAGTTCTTGTTAAACCTGCAGTGTGGAACTTGTGTCTCCCCCTTCTGGCAGTGGGAGCAATTACACAAACACCATCACCAGCGGGTTTATGACTTTTGCCTTTCTTAGACTGTAATCCTGTTTCTGAACACTGAATTTCTTGTTTTCTGGACCAACAGGAACTTGTCTTGGATGATTCCCGGTTCTCTAGGCCTTACCTCTGGTTACCGTGGCCGACTCAGCTGCTGGGATGCTTCCCTTTTCCAGCTCTGGCAAACCAAATCACTGCTGGCTGTTGTGAAACACATGACTACCAGTCCACCGGCGCTGGAATGTCACCACAGACACCAGATTTAAAACCCCCGGTGTATCACAGAACCATACAAACACAGAACGATTTGCCTGATGCTGAGAGGCTTCATCAGCATTGTGTTAACTTGAATGTCACAGATGTCCTCCACTGCAGCTTTAATGGCTCATAGTAGATCTACCAGTAAATTATTGACTGTTAATACAGCCATGCGCTGCACCTGATAAAACCTATAATTTATTAAACAGGACCAGTTAATTATAGACTTGTTTGAAATAGAACCATCTCCAGACACACAGACATGCATACAGGCTTTACATTTGACCAAACTGGTAGGCACAGGTGCACTTTGTCATTTTTAGCAAACTGGAATATATGTGTGTCTCTTTCAGCCAGTGTTCGGACCTGCTGTGTGTTAAATTATTGTGTTAAAGGGCACCTTACCCAGAGTGCTGTTGGCAGGAAAAGGATTTTCCCGATTATGCTCCACCTGTTGCCATATTTCCCCAGATGGTCTGGGATTAAAACTATAGAATTAAACAGATTGCGATGCCTTTGACTTCCAGTCCTCTGGTGGTTTCACAGCATACGAGATAAATAAATAACCAAACTGAAGAGAGATCTGCTTCTTTTCTCTCCTCTTCCCCTCTGAAGTACAGCATAGAAATACTTTCTATGTGTCTGGTTGTGTATGGTTGTTAGTATCTATTTCTTATTTTTAAGCAGTTCTTAGTCAAATTAATTAAAACAAAAATGTGGTAGTTTGGCTGATGCCGTTGCGTCTCCAGTAACACATTCTGATTGGTTAGTTAGCAATGATCAGCGATTAATTGGTTAGTTGTCAACTGTTAAATTCATTTGCAGTTTTTAAAAACTGATGAAATGTTTTAAGTATTGTTATTCTGAAATCTTTGATTCAAGCTTCATAAATGTGAATATATTTTGGTTTCTTTCCTCCTTGATGCCAACAAACTGAATATCTTTGAGTTGTGAACAAATTCAGACCTTTGACGACATCATCCAGGCCTTTAGGAAGATCAGTGT
>NW_007579508.1:57485-60114 GCF_000690725.1 Stegastes partitus | reverse complement strand
TAATCAACACTAAGCATGAATGTGGAAAAGGTTAGTTTGTGTTATTCTAAATTTTTTGCTGCAAATGTCGATTCCAAATATCAGTATTTGATTACCAGTGATTGATATGAGCATGGGTAACACATACATGGCTCCTCCTGACTCATTACCATCAGTTTGTATGACAGAAATCCAAGCACGTTATTGTTATTTTGCACTATTGGATGAACAAAAATGGATATTATGCTTGAACAAATGAAGCTACAATTAACAAAACTAGTATTAAAAATAAAAATAAAATCTCAATTATTCTCTTATTTGATTGCTGCCTAAACCTTGGGAGGTGCCACAAATTCCACTTACAGGAAAAAACCTGCTAACAGGTTGTTGTTTTTTTTTACCTCAGTCCCATTGAGACTGCCCATCTGCCCTAGATATGCAGTAGAGCACCAAATGTGTGTTAATCCGCTGCTGAAAATAGTCCCCAACAAATGCACTGTTTCCTCCTGTCTGAAGAACGTTTGCTAAAACCTACAGTAACCAGCTGTTTTGGTAAATTACGCTGCATCTTTCAAAGATGAAATCCTTTATTCGGGAGCCGTTTTTAGAGACGTACCTGTTCAGCGGCCCGGACACGTGGTCGGTTTTGGGTTTTTTGACAATGATGAAAACCACAACCACCCACATGCTTCAACAAACTGTCTTTTCCTGATAAAGGTTTGTCGATAAACTCCTCTGTGTTTGCTGTACTGAAAAACTTTTTGTCATCTCCTGCTGTATAAACTTGGACTGAACCAGAGTTGGGTGACGTCGGTCGGCGCTTTGTGCTCGCTTGTTTTCTATGGCAGTGCAATCAGACCCAAGGAGACACAAAGACACTTTCACACTCCGACCTCATTATCGGTGCTCTCGGCTTACATGCACACGGACTTTATGTTTCCCAGCCTCTGTCATATCTTCATCTGTTGTCGTGACTTTCAATTACCAGCGAGAGCCCTAATGAACGGCAGACACACTCAGCGGAGACACTGCAAACCGGCTGACTCATTAAGGCTGATGAGTCAGAGGGCAAATAAAGATGATCAAGGTTGTCTGCAGAGGCCCGATCACTTTGTCCGAGTCTGGTTTCTGAGCCCACTCAAAGTGTGGAGTGTCTCCGTCTTTGTTCACTGATTTGACAGTTGAGTGTCCCTCGCCGTCCGTCTGTCCATCTAATAATGCTGCGTTCCATCCGGGCCAAACCTCGCCTCTCGAGCTGCCTCTGCACTCGTAGATCGAAGCAGCTGAGCAATCACAGCAGACCGGCCTTTTTTATATCGACGCACTGTGTTCTGTGTCTGAAACCTTCAGAGGATGTGAGGAAACTCAAAAGAACCACATGAGCAAATAAAACAATCCACCGAAGGAAAATGTAATTTAAATGATAATGGAAGCAAACATGGCAGCGTCTGTATTATAGCAGCTCCTTATCTTAGGAGTGGAATGTGATTTTCCGGCTTCTTAGCTTTTAAAAGTGAGCGATGGCAGCTGGAACTCGTCTAACTAAAACTTAAAAAGGGGAAAATAAACAAAAAGCTCAAGTTTGTCCAGAAAGGGTGGTGCGATATGAGTTTTAATTTATCCTACAACTCATGTCGCGTTGAAAAATCACGTTGGGTTTTTCTTTAAATACATGGAGACGTTTAAAAGTCACTCTGTACCGGTTAGCATCACAACTCCGAATATTTTTTCTGTTTTTTTCTCTTTAAATCTTGTAAAAAGAAAAAAGACGAGTAAAAGCTGAGGCTCATGTCAGTGTGACCACAGAACAGAACTCAATTATGACTTTTTGATTGTGTCAGCGGAAACCATCCCAAAAAAAAAAACCCGTCTCTGCTGTAAGGAAATCCTAATTTCACAGCCGCCCACGTGCTCCGGCTCTGTGGAGCTCATATTCCTCTGGTTCCCTGGAGGGGAGGCAGGATGAAGACTGGATTATTGGTTACACTATTGCATTATGTCTGCGAGAGGGTGACAGAGGAGGCGAGAAGGGAGATATTTTTATGTAAACTTGTTAATTCAAGGTGTGAGAGATGAGAGACTGTGTGAGTGGAATGAGTTCATTGTTTACTGGATTCATGAGCTTCCTTGTTCAGGCTGTGAGAGGAGAGTCTGTGTGTGTTAATGCTGATAAATTTGGTAACATTATGAACATAATACCGCCTTTGATTTATAGTGTAATTTAGTTGTATGAATCAGGAACTAATAAAGTAGTTACGGTTGCTACAGATGCTTAAATCAAACCACAGAGAAAGAAAACAAGACTACGGGGAATGTGAAGATGTAATTGGGTTTAAAGAGGAAAGAAGTAGAGCATTTAGAAATAACGTGTTTGTTATGGAGGTCGGTATACGTGACCAGAACTTTTACTGAAGGTGCTTTGGGCATCATTCATCTGCACACAGCAGTGCTGCTTTCTCCCGTTTCAGGTTTTCCCTGTTGTCCAAACATTGTAAGTGGATGTACTTAAAAAAAACAAAAAAAGTATTTTTTTAGTGCTTGAGTACATGAAGCTCCCCTCTGTGCGACAGTAGAACATGACAGAACAGAACTGTGATGTCAGTGGTGTTGCCTCACTAGATTGTATTTCAAAGGTGGAGGTGGCCTCCGT